>NC_081417.1:94221866-94521866 GCF_949786415.1 Peromyscus eremicus
AAATATCAAAGCCCATACCCAGCGACACACTTCCTCCAACAAGACCACACCTCCTAATTCTTTCAAATAATGCCATTCCTTGGTGACCAAGTATTCAAATCTATGAGGCTATTCTCATTTAAACCACCATATAACTATACTGATGCACAGTTTACAACTGCTTTGATGTACGTTGTCTTGTGAACTCTTAGAACCACTCTGTGATACAGAGCAAAAGCTATTGCTTCCTTCGTTGCTCCAAACTCTTTAATGGCTAATACATATGAAAGAATGTGGCTTGCCTAAAGTTGCGTGATTGGAAAGTAGGAATGTGAAGATGTGGAGGAGTACTCAGATTTCTGGGCTTGTCATTTTGGTTTGAAACTGCACTAAAGATCTGTTCCCAGTAAATGCAAAATTTAAAACAACACACATGAATCAAAAAAATCGAGCTTTTGCTCTTTTTTCCCCTATGAATTTAGTAGGGAAATATATTGACACAAATTTACACCTGGAATGGTGTGATTTTGAATGACTTAAAAGATAAATGAGTAAACGAATCACATCCTTGACTTAGTCGTTTCTGACTTCTGTCATCCTATCAGCATTTTGAAATGCCTCAATTCCTGCTTGGTTTATCATTGTAATTACAATGTTTTGCCTACATTTAAAATAGTATATAGTGACTGGTAAACCATCATTTGACTATACATACTTCTTTTGAAGCAGTCCACAGATGAATGTTCAGTGAAAATAATGTGGCTATATCATATTATGGATGATGGATGAGAGATGCACTAATTTATAGTAACAAAAATAAGAACTCAGGAAGCAGTTTAATACCATTTAACAGAATAAGATTTTTAGGACCTCTTCTACGGCCTGTGACCTATGTAGCCACACGTGTTTTTGGCCCAATTAAAGGTATCAGGCATGAGTTTCATCTTTTGGAGAAGGCTTTAAATCTAATAAGAAAGTGGTTAGTAACCCTCATAACATTCATGCCACTATTTCACCAGTGTGTATATATTGCCAGTCCACTTATTACTATAGCTTGTAGGTTTCATAGTCTATTATTATTGTTTACCACTGTTATCCTCTGGAAGATAAATAGAATCTTCCACCACTGTATCAACTAACTAGTAGGGATGAAGATTCCAGGTATTAGCTTTATTTCTACATGTAACTATAATTCAAATATATGGTTTCTTTAGAAATGAGGTCTTGACATCAAGTTTCGGAGTATAAACAAGACCTATAGCAATACCCAACAATATTTTGTTGGTAAGTCTATGGAATACAATTGACCAACAACCTGAAAAGTGCTACCCCATTCCTGGCACTGGACTTTTAATTTGGTAGCATTTAGTATTTTAAGATGCATTATGACCCTGTTAAGGGCAATTTCATTCATACTTTCTTTATATACATGTGTGTTTAGAAACTGCTATACTAGTGGGTTACCATTTGTCCTTTTCAAAGACATTAATGTTAGTTATTTCTACCCACACTCCCCATCTTTTACCCCGCCCTCCCACTATGTGCCATTTTAACCCTTTGTGTTTAATTTATTCATATTTCTCTTTCCATACTCCCTGCATTTTATTTCTCTCTTGTCTTGAAAGCTCTGAATTACAATGGCCCTTTAAGTAGTTTTTCTGCCCTTTGTGGGTATTCCAATTTTAACACACTTATCTAAAGACTCAAAACTAGCATTCATATATGAGAGAGAATATGTGAATTTTCTGATTCTGGATTACCTCAGTTAGGATTTTTATTCCCAGTTTAATACATTTACTTCAGTTTTCTTTACAGCTACATAATATTAATTGTGTATATGTAAAACACTTGCATTACCCAGTCATCAGTTGATGGATATCTAGGAATTTTCTATTTCCTGGGTATTAGGAATAGAGCAGAAATGAACATGAATGAGCAAGAATCTTTACAGCAGGATACAGAGTCCTTTGAGGATATTCTCAAGAGTGGTGATGTCTGAATCATGTGATAACCCTATTTTTATCCTTTGAGGAACCTCCACACTAAGTTACATAGTGGCTGATCCAGTTTGCACACTCATCAGCAGTGAATTGGTGGTCCCCTTTCCCCACAGCCTAATCAACATTTGTTGTCAGAGTTTTTTTCTTTGTTAATCGTCCAGATTCTAACTGGGATAAGATAAAGCTCTTAAAGTATTTTAATTTTCATTTCCTTGATTGCTAAGAATGTTAAACGCTTTGGGTTGTGAGCCTAGCCTTTAATGAATAAGCAAGAAACCAGATTGATGTACATGATCAGTGTGCCACAGGAAACCATGTGGAAGTTCACAGTCCTTGCTGCCACTGGCTTCTATGGGCAAGGAAGCTTCTTTTGCAGTGGCATTGATGACTGTAGACTCATATCTGAGAATGAAGATCATTGAAGTCTTCTGTGTTACACTCCCACCAAAAGATAAGTCCAGATAGGAAGCTATTGAAGAAAGCCCTTAAAAATTGTGATGAATATGCTGCAGTATGGCTCTTCACAGTTGATGGCTTCTCAGGGGTTGGCCTGAGAAAGAACTCAGTTTTCTTTAAGGGGCTGGGCACTGGGGGTTTGACAATGCTCCGATGAGTATATGGGCAACACTAATTGGTCTTTGTTTTTCTTTTTTGGGGGGAGGGAAGGGTTTCAGAGGGTGGGAGTGTGGATGTGGACCTGGGAGAAAAAGGAAGGAAGTGTGATGAGGGGGCATCATATGAGATTCCCAAATAATTAATAAAAACATTATGTTTGAGAGGATAATGTTAAGCAATCTAAAAAAAAATTTCTTAGCCATTTGTTTTTCTTTTTTTTCCTCTTCATTTTTTTTTTTAAAGAAGTCTTTGGTTTCCTCCATTTTAATTGTGTCCCTTAATTCCTTGGTGTTTATGTTTTCAGCTCTTGGTATATTCTGGATAAAATCCCTCTGCCAGATGTTTAGCTAGTAAAGATTTTTCTGGCTCCATAGCTTCCTCTTGATTCTAATGATGGTGGCCTTTGCTTTATGGAAGCTTTTTAGTTTGAGGAAGTCCCACTTGTTAACTGTTGGTCCTAATACTTTCCTTATTAGAATGCTGATACGAAATCCTTCCCATTTCCTTCTTATCTGTCATATTCAAGATATCATATAAATGAAGTGATATCTTGTGATAAAATGCGACAAAAATGTAGTTGGGTACTCACATAACGTTTGTGTTACTCTTACACCAGTGGGCATCTCTTTCAGATAAGTTGGTATTGTAGGCTGTAGGGTCATAGCTGAATGAGACTAATGATTACTTTTCTCTTCCTGTAGCATGTAAAGTATCTTCCCATACTATGAACTCTAGTTAGTAAAGTTGGAGCTTCTAATTGAGTACCAGCTAGATTTAACCATGAGTGATGTATATAGGTTCCACATCATTAAGGTCTCACCATCTGGCTATGTAGGGTGATAAATAACATTGACAACATTCTGTAATCTTGGGTGGGTCCATGAAACTCACTTGGTCAACAGCTCAAGAAGTTGTAACCTACTCCTGGTACTTGGGGTTTTATCTACATGATGCATCTTATTTATGTAGCATGTATTTTAGGGAAAATACACATTTAGTAGGATTCCACATAGGATTTTGAAAGGGTTTTAGTATTGGTAATCCAATAATCCTCTTTCCTTTGCCCTGGCCTCCCACCCACCTTTCCTTTTAATTTTCCTATTCCAGTTTCCCCTTTATCCCTATATATTATTTTATTCTAATTCCCCTTTCTCGGAAGATTGCCCTCATGAACTCCTATACCTCTGTGCATATTCTAAATGAAACACACATATTTAAAACTTAAAAACAATTATTTCCTACAAGAGAAACATCCAATATTTGTTCTGCATTTGGCTTAACTCATTCAGGATGACTGTTTCTGCTTCAATCTATTTTCCTGCAGATTTCATAATTTCATTTTTCTTAACAGATGACTAATATTCCATTATGTAAATATGTACCATTATCCATTCATTGGGTAATGGACATATAGTCTGTTTCCAACTTATGATTAGCATGCATGGTACAGCAAAGTACATGGATAAGCAAATATCTCTGTAGTAAGTCACAGAGTACTTTGGGTATATGCCCAAGAGTGGTATACTTTATCATATGATAGATCTATTTGTAGCTTTTTGAGAAACCTCCACATTGATGTCTATATTAATTTTCACTCCCACAAGCTATGAATATGTGTCCCCCTTCTTCATGTCCTTGTCAGAATCTGCTGTCTTTTCCTTTATTAATCTTGGCCATTTGACTGAAGTAAAATGAAATCACAAAGTAATTTTAATTTGCATTGTATCTGATGATTTATGGTTTGCTCAGTCATTTTTCTTTCATCTTTTGAGAGTTCTAAATAGTTCTATGCCACATTTCTACTTGGACTAATTTTTCTTACTGTTCAGTCTTTTGAGTTATTTGTATATTCTACATATTCACCCCTTGTCAAATGCAAAATTCATAAAGAATTTTTCCTATTCTATAGGCTGACACTTTGCTTAAATCATGGATTGATATGAAACTTTTTAGCTCTACGAGGTCCTAGTTATTGATTTTTGTGTTGTGGCCGTCTTCTTGAGAAAATTCGTTCCTTCACCTACAATAAGTTCAAGACTATTCCCTCCTATATCTTCTATCAGAATTGATACATCTTGATCTTATGTTTAAGTCCCTGATGCACTTGAATTTAAGTATTGCACACGGTGATAGATGCGGATCTATTTCATCTTCTGTGCATAGCTGTCCCTTTTAACCAGCATCATTTGTTGATGATGTTGTCCTTTCTCCAGTTTGTATTTTTGACTTCCTTATCAAAATCCAGGCCTCCACAGGTGTGTGGAGTTGTGTGAAGGTGTTCAGTTATATCCTACTGACCAACATGTCTGCTTTTGTGCCATTCTCATGTTGCTTTATTACAATTTCTCTGTAGGATAACGTGAAATGTGGGGTCATGATCATTCTAGAGGTCCTTTTATATTGGTGTTACTTCTTTATCATTCTTCCTTATTTTGTATTGACCACACATCCCCTCCCAAATTGGATCTTCCTCCCAATTTTTCTGTTTTCTGCTTCATATCACCTATATCCTGGTATTTTCTTCTCAACTGCCCAATAGTAAGTCTCATGATCTACAGTTGTTCTATGATATATACTCACATCAGAATATTTTGAGCTAGGAAGCACAGATGAGAGAGATCATGTGGCATTAGATTTCTGTGTCTGGATTACCTCACTAAAAATTATCTTTTTTAGATTCACTATTTACCTGCACATTTCATGATTTGATTTTTCTTTACAGTGGAATAGTATTCCATTGTGTATATATACTACATTTTCTTTATTCATTCATTAGTTGAAAAATATTTAGGTTGTTTATGCTTCCTACTTATTGTGATTATGACAGCAATAATTATTGCTAATAAAGTTTCTGTGGAGTAAGATGTCAAGTCTTTTGGGAATACGCCAAGAAATGGTATATCTGGGTCATATCAGAGATGTACTTTTACTTTCTGAGGGTCGTTTGCACAGATTTCCTAAGTGGCTGCACTAGTTTGCATTCCCACCAACAGAGACAGAGTGCTACCCTTTTCCCACACTCACACCAGTATTTGTCAGCTGTTTTGTTGATCTTAGCAATTCTGAATGGGATGAGATCAAATCTTGTAGTTGTTTTAATTTACATTTCTCTAATTGATAAGGGTGATTAAAACTTCTTGATGTGTTTCTTAGCCATTTTATTTTCTCCTACTGAGAACTTTTCTGTTTAGATCTCTAGCCTGGTTTTAATTGGGTCATTTGTCTCCTTGGATTTTGTTCTTGTTTTTACATATTCTGAATATTATCAGCACCATCAGCTCTGTAGATGGCAAAGATTCTCTCCAATTCTTTGGGTTTCATCTTCATTCCATCAATTGCTTCCTTAACTGTACAGATTTTTAGTTTTGGGGGTTCTACTTAACAACTATTGACCTTAAGTGGCATCGTATTCAGAAAAATCCTTTCCTACATCTATATCTTGTTAGGTATTTCCTATGTTTATTTTTCTAGCATTATAAGCATTTCAGGTTTTACATTGTGGTCTTTTATTCATTTGGTGTTAACTTTTGTTCAGGATGATAAATATGGATCCAAATTCATTCCTCTACATGTTGACACCCAGTTTTCCCAGCAATAGAAAAAAAAATCCTAAAATTCACATGAGTCCTCAAAAGCCCCAGAAAGCCAATGAAATCTCTAATAAAATGAACTATGCTGGAGGAATTACCATTCCAGATTTTAAACCACATTAAAGAGGTATATTAATCAAGAGTATAGTACTGGCATAGAAACAGACATGCATACCAATGGAATAAAAGAGAAGGCCTCAATATTAACAAATGCAGTTAAGCTATTTGACATTTGATGGAGGTGCCCAAAACATACACTAGGGATATGAGAGCATCTTCAACAAATGGTACTTGGAAAATCGGAACATAGGATTTTATTTCTCTTTATGTGTATAGGTGTTTTATCAGCATGTATATTTGTATCCAATTTCTGTGCCTTGTGGCAAGAGAATTCAGAAGAGGATATAAGATCTATTGGAACAGGAGTTATAGATGTTTGGGAGCCAGTGTAGATACCATGAATCAAACCTGGGTTCTCTACAAAAGAAGCAAGAGCAGTTAAATTCTGAGCCATCTCTCATGAAATACAAACTTGTAAGTCACACACTCTTGATTCTCCAGTTTTTTCTATATCTTTTGCAAAGTCTCCATTTTCGTTTTATTTTTTATTGCTCTGTCCCCTCTCTCATTAATTTGGCTAAAAACTTGTCAACTTAGTCTTTTGAAAGTACCAACTCTTTGTTTCACTGATTATTTGCAATTTTTGAATGCTTGTTTCATTGCTGATTTTAATTATCTCATCCCATCTATGGTTTGGAAGGGTGTTATTCCTGCTTCTCCTTGGCCTTCAGGTGCATAATTAAATTATTAGATTAATATCTAATTTTAAGTGACACTTGGTGCTATAAACCTTTCTCTAGGGACTGTCAACATTGTATCCCATAGAGTCTAGTATATTGTATTTTCATTTTAATATAATTCTAAGAATTTTTAAGTTCTGTAGATGAATTTCTAAATGATCTTAACAAATAAAAAACATCGAGCCAGAAATTTGGGTTAAAGCCTGAGAGAAAGATCAGAGGAATAGGAAAAACCACAAGCTAACCTCACCTCACCAACTCCACAGCTTCCAAAGAGAGCTTCTTCCTGTATACTCACATTTATATGCCTTTTCTGTTCCGTTCTTTCATTGGCTCTCTTAGCCCAGCTACATCATTTCCTCTTCCTGCCCAGCTCTGTCACTTTCTGTCTGTCTGTACAGACCTCTGGACCTCCAAGGTTAACTAGTGTTGGAATTAAGGCATGTGTCACCACACATGGCTCTGTTTCCAGTGTGACTTTGAACACACAGAGATCCTGCGTGCTAAGTGATAGGACTAAGGGCATGTGCTACTGCTGCCTGACTTCTTTGTTTACATATAATGGCTGGCTTTTCCTTCTGATCTCCAGGCAAGATTTATTTATCAAAGCACAAATAAAATATGATCGTATTTCAGCACAAATAAAATATCACCACAAAATTCTTTCATTTTTCTTATTCAAATTATTATTCAGCTCTGTGTTGTTTAGTTTCCATGTGTTTGTGAACTTTCTATAGTTGTCAATTCTATTAATATCTAAATTTATTCTATCTTGTAGTCAGGCAGGTTTTAGAGATTTTTTTTTTCATTGATAATTGCACTGTTCCCTAACATACAGTCAATTTGAGAGAAAGTTTAATGCTAAGAAAGTATGTGTTCTTATGTATTTGAGTGGAATGATTTGGAGATTATTTTTTTCAGTACACCTGAGCAATGAATGGTATCACTTTATTTGAAGGGTTCTCTGTTTAGCTTTCACCCAGATCACCCATCAGTGAGTATGGAAGTCACCCATTGTCAACATACTCTCTCGTTGGTGTTTAGTTGTGGCTTTTAGATCCCAATATTATTTCATTAAATGAAACTTGGCACACCTGTGTTCAGTGCTTTTAAGTTTAGAATTGCAGTATCGTTTTGCTGGATTGTTTCTTTAATGATTATTAAGTGACCTGCCTTGTCTCTTCTGGCTAGTTTTGGTTGAAAGCTATTTTGTCAGCTATTAGAATTGCTATACCTACTCATTTCTTATTTCTCTTTGTTTAAAAATCACTTTTACACACTTTAACTTGAGGCTGTGTCTATTGTTGATGTTGAAGTGTGTATTCTGAACGCAGTAAAAAGATGGGCTTTTGTTTTCTATTGAAATACGGTAGTTTATGTCTCTTATTATTGAATAGAGATTGTTAATAACAATAGGTATTGGGAATAATGGTTATTTATTTTGGTCATTTTGTTGTATGGGTTGTGTTTCTGGGAGCAGCTTTTGAGTAACTTTTCTGGAATTGTTTATTTAATCTCTGTGCTACAGTGGGTGTATTTGTCCTTCTCTGCGGACTAGAAGATTCTATCCCACATCCACAGAAGAGCTGGTGGGTATACATATATTTCTTTAATCTACTTTATCATAAATGTTTTTATTTTTCTTTAATTTTCAGTGGATCGTTTTGTTGGATAAAATAGTCTGGGTTGACAATTGTAATCTTTCGTAACTTGGAAACATATTTTCAGGCACTTTTAGCTTTTAAATTTTCTACTGAAAAATCATGTATTATTTTGGTAGTTCTGCTTATATGTGAATGTATCTTTTCTTCTTGTAGCTCTTTCTTTTATGGCCCTGTGTATTTGGTATTCTGTAGGCCTATTGTACTTGGAAGAGCATCTTTCTCTAGGTTATGAATTTTTCTATAATCTTACTGAAAATATTCCCTTTTATTAATTAAATTTATTCATTTAATTTGCATCCTGACTGCAGTTTCCCTTCCTTCCTCTCCACCCATTTCCTCTCTGTACCTTCCCCATTATTTACTTGTCTGTTTCTGTTCTATGGTATTCTTCTACATCTTCTATACCCATAATCTAAAACCTAGGGCTTTAGAAGGTGTCTCAAACCTCTTCTACGTTCTGCTCACCTTTAAAACAATAACAAACAAAAGCAAACAAATAAAAACTTGTCATTGACCTTGGCAGAGTAATCCAATTCCTCTATCTTGTCCTCTAGCTCAGTTTTCTAATGTCTACAGGATCTATTTACTGGTAAGGATTACATTAGGGTTCTAGGCATCATTTCAGATTGGGTTTTCTTCAGCAAGTATAGCTCTTTGGCAAATTGCATTTTCATATCTCTGACTCCCTTCCTTTGTTTATCCATCCCTATTTATACTCAATATATATCCATGTATTCTTTCAGTTTTCTGAACTTAGTTTTAATCATTCTTTTATATTTTTTGTGTAATATTTCATCCATGTTGCTTTTAATAGGTGTCATTATTTTTGGATTAGTAACTTGAGAAGCCATGTTATCTTATCTTGATTTTTCTACCTTGTTATTGTTTCTTCATTGAGACTGCACATCTGGAATAATTTGTTGGATAGGTTCTTAATTTCTGTATTGTGCTTTTTGTTTAAGTCATCTTTTTTCTTTAATTGGAGGTGTTTACAATATTCTGGAGATGACTACGTACGTTATAATAGGGATGAGACACCTATTTTTTTTAATGTCCTTGTTCAGGAAGTTATGGAGCTGCATAAATGGGTCTAAGCAGGGGAAGCTGGGATCCCATGGAAGGCTTTCTAACAGGCCAGAGTATGGCAAACATGGTGCCAGCAGGTCTTGCCTTTTCCCTTCCTTCTCCCTTGCTAAACTGTTATATTACTTTCCTAAAGCTTGTCACCAAGGTCTATTCCCTTATTTGGCCACTTCCTTATGCCTGACTAAAACCCCAAGGTCCAGCTATCAAAACACCAAGGTCCAACAATCAAAATTGATTATTTTGTTACCCTGACTTTCAGCTCCAATCAAGACTTACCTACTCACCCTAGAACATATTTCCCCCTTTCTCCTAAAAAAAAAAAAAAAAAAAAAAAAAGAAAGAAAGAAAGAAGGAAAAGAAAAAAGAAAGAAAGAAAGAAAGAAAACAGTCCTGTATAAATACCAGAGGACACCAAAGAAACTGTCTTTGCCCAGTCCAGAGGTACCCCTCCCTTATATCCCCACTTGCTCCTCCAGGTTAATACATCTGTGTGCTAAGAATTTGGTGTTTGTTTGTGTTCTGTGCTGAATTCAAGGCCCCTTTACCCATACTTTCTGAAAAAGAAGGTGTATAGTGGGTTTCCACAGCAAAATTTCTAGGAGCTGTAGGCAGGCCTTGTGCAGGAGATTGGTGACAGATGTCTGGGACATAGTTCCTGGGCTATGCTTCATATTCTGGATGGATGCAGGTGGATCTAAGCAAGTTAAAGAAAGGTACCCTGTTTACTGTGGGAGGCAACACTCAGCACAGCATCAAACTTTCCATAGAGTTAGAAGTTATGGCTACAGATTGTCAGAAGTCTATTGAAGGCTTGAAGGGTTCCACTGATGGGCCTCAGATGGCCAGAGGTGGGAATAGCCCCTTGAGGGAGGTGTGTAGGACACTGTAAGGTCCTTTGTTTGCAGGGCTTGGTCACAGAAGAGTTGGAATTGTTACCTGAGGGAGAAGGCATGTTCCTTAGGTGGATGGTATGGGGTTCCAGTCTGGGTGAACAATACTGCTTGGAGTATTTTACTTTTAATTATTGTATACTTGTGTGTTTGTGTGGGGACAAGATTGTATATATTCAGGTGCCAAAAAAGGCCAGAAAAGGTGATTAGATCTGCTGGAACTAGAGTTACAGGTGGTTGTGAGCTGACTGACATGGGTGTAAGAAAACAAACTTGTGACCTCTGCAAAAGCAGATGTGTTTTTAACTGCTGAGGTACCTCTCTAGTTCTTTTTCATGATTTTTTTTAATTGACTTACCAGATAGTATGTTCGGAGTCATGGTAACTTTTTGTCACTACTACAAACTATACCCGCCTGGGAAGAAATAACCTCCATTGAAGAACCTGATCAAAATATATTGTTTGAATTGGTTTTCACTAAAAATGTTTAAAGATAAAATGAATACTAGCCATCCTATTAGCCTATGGTTATGACTGTGGGGCATTTTCTTGATTGCTAACCGATGGAGTATGGCCTACTCCATTGTGGGTAGTAAAACCCTTATGAAGGTGCTTCTGAATTGTGTAGGAAAACTAACTGAGCAGAGTCCTAGGAAGGAATCCAGTACCAGTATTCCTCCATGGTTATCCCAATTGCAGTCTTTGGAGTCTTGCTTCAAATTTCTTCAGGGATCAACTTTAACCAATGTACCAAATAAACTTTTTCTTCCTCCAATTTACTTTTGATCAGTGTTTATTACAGAAACAGAGAAGTATGCTAGAAAACCTCCTACACATCTCCCTGTTTAAATATTTCTAAGACTGATATTAGATACACATTTTTTCTTTCTTCACAAAATTCTGTAAAATTCAAAGACCAGGCTGGTAATGATAAAAGCATTCCATGCAATTTTGTATAAAACCTGTCTATGAGTATGTGACAGTAATCTGTATAAAAATTGTCTCTGCCTGTGAGTATATGCTTATGATTTTCAAGATCATATGGACAATCATTTTTATCACCTATTAATAGCTAATAAAGTCAGTCAAGGTCTGCAATATGTGTGTGTGTGCTACTGTGTGTGTCTGTGTATTCCTTTGATGTTCATGCTAGCATCAAACTATGAACTGGTAACAATTTTTGTTTGTTTATGTGCAACAGACTAGCAAGAGTCTCACTATACTCATTTCATCTTTCTGTGGCAAGAAATAAACAATATTTTCAATCTCATCTTCAATGATTTTATTAGATGATGACTTTCTGGTGGATTTTGGCCAATGTAATATGAGTATATGGATTTTTTTCTGTCAAAGAAAAGGACTTTCTGTACATTTCTTTACACATTTTCATACTCCAGCATCTTTGGAATTTTCCTAAAGTAAGTAACATGATCAGTGGAAGTACCCTAGATTTTTGAGACATTTTTAGAAGAAAGTCTGTAAAAAAAATTAACAAACAGTACAGTTAAAATGCTTTGAATAAATTTATGTTGAATCGAATGACTGAATTCTGTGGTTTAATTAATACATAGAGTAAAGACCACAAAATGGTAGAGCCCTAGTAGTTTTCATTGTTTTTTCTAAATCACAAGAGGACAAAATACACCAATATGGAAATAGACATTAGACTAAAAGTAAATGGAAATTGGAAGCTAGAAAGTGGATTTTACCAGGAAGCTGTAAAATGCTAAATTACTGACTTAGTACTGAAAACAGGCCACAGCATTATAGGAAATGTTTAAAACTAGTTATTTTGCCACAGTTTATAAGTTGCTAATGTTATAAAGTCTATGTAATTACAAGAAAAAGAAGATAAAGAATTAGAAATAGTGCAATCTAAACTGAGAGAAAGTCAGAGGAGTTTAGGAAATTTGCACTGTTGGGAAATCTTCAGTAAAACTTCAAAATTAAACACATTTTTGGGAAAGTTCTTTTAAAGATTTCCTGGTGTGTCATGGCCAAGAAAAAGTTCCAGAATCAGTACAGTCTTCTAGTGAAGCCAAGAGAGTCACCATGACTACAGACAGACATGAGAGTGAGCAGCCATTCCAACCCCTATGATACTGAAGTGAACTTGAGAGTCAGTGGGAACATGACCATAGTATCAACCAATGTAGGATCTGCTCATTGTATCTATAAAGGATGTTATGGAATTTAGAGGATAATAGGATCATTTAAAAATTGTTAAAAACATTTTAAGACTCAAGACTTGGTTTTTAGAGCTACTGGTTTATTCCCAGAGAGTCCCAACTCCTTGAGGTAAATGCTCCCTGAAACTAACTTATATGTAGTAAAAATTAAATAATCAGCTAGGAAGAACATTCCAGAAAAGACAGTTCCTTCCATAGAGAAGAGTAAACATACTTAAAGAGTTCCCAGTAATATTCAAGTATAGAAATGCCCAATATTACATTACAGATGTTGCAGAATTACCAGAGAGCAGTGACTGAAAAAATCTGTGCTTTCTTTTCCAAATGTAAGTATCTAGTCTAGATCCCTGCTCTCTGAACATCGTGTGTAAGGGTTTGTTCAGTCATCTCAATTTTGAGTCCAGAGTTAGACTTCTGGGAAATAACAGGGGTATAGGGATCCTGTGGATGTAGCCATGCACAAAAATAAATCATGGGGTTTGAACTGTACGGATTGACTGTATGGTACTAATTCTGTATTGCTCATTCAGAGAGAAAAAGTATTTTCTAAATAGGAGATGGAAGTGGAAATATGTTTAGTGAATGAAAAGGAGGATTTTATCATAGGTATGTATTTTCTAAACTGTTGTAGTTTAGGACCATCCAATTTCACCTGACTCGATAGCATTCTGCTTACCAGTACCTTTTCAATGGGAACAGCAATGGGCACTATTTTTCTGATTATGGAGATATTTTTCTCCTTGCACAATTTCTTACTCTTTCAGTTTTGTGACCCTAAAGTTGGTAGTAAATTTCTTTAGTGTATCATTTATTTGTGTACCATAACCAAGCAATATGGCAAATCTAAAATAGATTTTTTTTTTTTGTGTGTGTGTGTGTGTGTGTGTGTGTGTGTGTGTGTGTGTGTCTTAGTGGATAATTTTATTGTGTGACTCATTTAAGTTTTGTGTATCACATTATCACCTAAGTATAGCATAGGTTTCCTAGTCAATAAAATGTGTTCTATTCAGCTAATAAATTTAGTAGGCATTTGGTAAGAATGAGCAATGTGCATATAATGAGTATTTATTTATTTATATAATGGATCATTGACTCTTGGTGGTAAGGCAGATATTATTTTATAGTTGAGGAACACCACATATATGTAATCAATACAATTCTTGCTTCTAATATTTCCCTGTGTAGCAGAGACAAACTTTGGCCTTCTATGCTTTAGTGCTTCTTTGAGTTGAGGTATTTGCCTCTCTTAGTGACTCATCATATGATCTAATTCAGTCAATGGAACCCATGTATTATGTTAGAACACACTGGTTTCCATATTTTGGAGATAAAACACAACTAGAATACCAATTGTCCTTTGACTTCTAATCAGGTTTTAAAATCCTGTAATGATATATGCAGAGGAACTGGTGCAGACCCACGCAGCACCCAAGCTTGCTGCTTCAGTCTTTGTGAGCCCCTCTGTGCCCTGCTTAACTGATTTGGTGCTCCATGTTTTCCTGGTGTCCTCCATCTTCTCTGACTTCTACAATCTTTTCTCCTTGTCTTCCTCGGGGTTACCTGATCCCCAAGGAGAGAGACTCAATGCAGACCGCTAATCTAGACTCCCTCTCCATATAATATGGCTGCTGGTCTCTGCATAGGCTCCTGTCTGCTGCAGGGGGTCCTCTTTGTAGACCTTATGGTGATTAGGTTGGTGTTTCTGTGGGACTCTTATCAGTGGAAGAGCGAGTGTATATCTGTAACTCTTTTGCATGCTCTTGGTTCTTTTTTTCTCCTATTGTGTTGCTTGTCGACCCTTGATATGAGGGCTTTTGTCATGTCTTATTGTATCTTTTGTCCTGTTTGCCATTGTCTCTTAGAAGAAATAGAAGGGGAGTGACTCAGAAAGAGAGGAGCTGAGGCTGGGAGAGGGGGTGGTGGTGTAGGATCTAAGAGGAGTGGAGGGAGGGTAAACTGTGGTCAGGATGTATTATATGAAAGACGAATCTATTTTCAATAAAATAAACAAACAAATAACTTAATTAAAATATTATAGTCTTAAAGTTGCTTATTTCCAGAGGTTATCTGGAGATATGGGTTCATTTGTGACGACGATCCCAGTGGAACTCTCAAAATCCACCTGAGGTTATTCAAGCCTAAGCAGCCTAAAACTGTGATGAGATAGGAAGACTATTATTAGGGAAAGATTTCACAATTACTACACAGAAACAAAATGAACAATATATTGACTTGCTGAGAGTAGAATTAAGTTCTCTGGCCTTCAGTTCAGCCGTCCATCTTCTACACAGTTTTCATTATAAAGTCATTCTTTAGTTTAGTACCTATCAAAATTTTAATTTGGATTATATTTGGTATTGAAATAATTTCATTTTTGTTAACATTTATTTTTCATGGTGGAATTTATTTTTAAAAAGGATTTTCAACTTAAGAGAAATCTTAATTTAAAACCAATTCTCCACAGTTATGAACATTGACAGAAAAAGAAAACGGACTGAAAAACTGCAAACTGGTTATTTTCAAGAATAATTTTTTTCTCCTCAAGGAAATATGTGGGTTTAATGAATTTTGTTCCTCTTTCTATGCCATTTGGGAAATGACATTGTCTGGAGCCTGTGCAATGTAGCTCTGCATTTTGTTTCCATATTCAGTGAAGAGCAGAAGAATTGCCAGTCTGTTACATATTTTAGGTCTGCACAATATATTTAATAATAAGCTGTCCAGTAGCCAAGCAAAGAAGTGTTCTATTTGCATTTATTCTTAGTACTTTCTACATTAACTAGACACAGAAAAAAAATGTGTTTTTATGGATCACCTCTTTGAATATCGTTATCAATGTTCTGTTTTTTCCCTTTGATTACCCACTTTTTAAAATATAATAGGGCTTCTATGTTGATTTTACTGTAAAGCTTTTAGAATATAAAATCATATTTCCCTTTTCTCTGTGAAGTAGATTTAAGGCTTTTTCCCTGAAGTGACTTGTCTCCATTAAGGAAAAAAAAAATGATTAAAGTCTTACAGGCAAAATGAACTTACTGCTTAACTTAAGTTCAGACAAAAAACAAAACAAACTATAACAATTGTATTTTCTTATATATTCTGTTATGTTAAACATTATTATTTCCTATTCTGTGACTAATCTTGGGGGGTTGCATTGTAAGATAATAAACAAATTACCTTTTTTAATAAAGTCGAGGCCCTGAGCAAGAACAAGATGATATTGATAGAAATGTGGGATATATTCAAAACATCTGGAATTATAAGTTTAATTTTTAAAAATTGTGTTTCCTCAAATGTATTTGCCATTTTAGTAATAGTTAATAAATAGAAAAATAGTTTCCAAAGACAGATTTAACAGTTTAACAGGGTTTCAACATACTTTTACTATTTGTTCATTTCTTGTCCCATTTATATCAGAGACAAAGGAGTTGTGACAATGAATGAAACATTATATATTATAAATTGTAGTAGAAAATACAAAAGTTATGGAGGAAGCTTTGTCTTTATAATTTTACCTCTGTTTTCATAATCTTGTATTAAAGGTACCTTAAAAATAAGAATAGAGTTTCCTGCAGTTGAGAAAATGAGTGTCAGGCATCAAGGGAACCTCTCAGTTTGTACAATATCCCATTTCGAAACCTCCTCTCTCTTCTTTTTCTATTGAATTTGTACTGAAAGTCACAATGGCAGGTTTCACTCACCCTGAAATGCTATAGGAAACTCTGATGTTATACCTTCTCTCAAATTACTATATTTGAAGTTCAAGCTGAAATAAATGGTATCAAAAGTGCTTCACTCTCAGGAAAAAAATGGGAAGTAGGCTAACAAAACTCTGGGTTTTACTAATACATATTGACCTCTAAATCAATAATCTTCTTTTCCTTTTCACCTCTAGTATATTTCCCATTCTCGGCACTCCTGGGGAATCTGTGACTTAAAGAGTGATATTCTTTGGGAGGTTTTTCTGTCTATTATGGGGTATTTAATAATGCACCTAGTCTCTGTCCATATGGATGTCTCAAATTCAATGCACATGAAGTACACTGGGGGATGGTTCCTTATTTCTCAATGCATGTGAAGTTTGCTGAAGGATGGAAACTCAGTGCTCAGGATATTAACTTCCAAGATGATGCACTGGATTCTCTTTCTGCAGGTTTTCTATGAGGTCAGTAGCACATGAGTGACACATTATGAGTTATGATACTGTGGTCAGCTGTTGTTTGTGCCTAATGTGGATGTAGATAAGACATTTTCTGTAAGTACTTGGGTAATAAAGCTGTCAGAGTTTAAAAAAGCAGGCTGCCACTCATAAATAGGTATCTATTAAGAGACCAAATCACAGAATGTCTAAAAAAGACACAATACACTCATCTTAGAAATAAATCCATTTGATTTGTTCAAGGAAAACTGTCATATAAGACGAACACATAGCTCTTTGTTGTTGACATTTTAGAAATCCATGGGTAATAGTATCAGTATTAAAACTTGTCATCACAGCTTTGCCTTGTACCAGACGTCATGATAGTACAATGGTGGCTGCTTCTATTTTAGTATCAGATAGCATTAAGTGAGCATCCTCCTGGAAGTTCAGTTCTCCTTTCTCAATAAATGTTTCAACAGGGATATTGCTGTTGGAGAACTATGCCCTGCTCAGAACAATAAGCTTTCTTTGTCTCTTTGTATGTGTACAGAAACAGTATTTGAAGATATGAAATGTGTTTTCTCTACAATCGAATGGCCCTATAAGGAGGTACCCTTCCTTCTTAACAGTCAGGGATATGGTAAAGACCCAGCAATTTATCTTCAGTTTTGTAGTTATTATCTTGGTCATGTTCCTAACCAGTCAAGCACTGAAAACTTTATCTAGTTGGTTGTAGTTTGTCCTGTAGCCTTTGGAACACACACATCCTACAAGGAAAAGAACCACTTCTATTCTCTCCTTCCTTATCAGTATAATGTCACTGTTATAGTAGATACAATAGATCAACTCTTCAGAACTCATAGACAGTCTAAGTCTTTCTTCCGTGTTAAGATGCTTATGGAGGTAGCATTGCCAAGGACAACTGTAAATAGACACTCTTCTTTGGTCCAAGGGAAGCCCTGCTGCTGATCTTCTTTCCAAAGTGAATATTAAAAGCATATTTGACAAATCACCATCTGGGCATCATTTGCCTGAGGCTGACTCATGTGTTTCCAGGAAAACCTCCTTTAGCACAAAGGCTAAATCTATAGGTCCTGCTCAGTTTAGTGTACAGACATTCCTTCTGGTGTATGTATGGGCCAAACTGGTGAATTCAAGGGAGGTAGGCTGAGGAAAAGAATCATAAAATCCTTTGGGTCATTAACGTCTGATATTCACGTTAGCATCTCTGGAATATGATATACATTTTTGATTGTTTTTCATCAAGTGGCATGGACTCTAAGGAAAAGAGGATTTTTGATGATTCCTGCAGTTCCATTCCATTATATCCAGAAAATGTAGGAAGACTGTCTGCTATGTTCTACTTACCCTATAATTTTCAGCAATTGCCCAATACAAATTCTCATTGTTCTAATTCTGATTAGAAGAATGTTTTAATGTGACTCTTCAAGACTGTTCTTTAGATTACGCATTTATTTTGTTCCATGTTTATGCCCACGGTTGCTTTTAACAGTTCAAGTTTGCATATCTGTGACCTTTTTCTAATCTTTAAAAGGTGCATATAAAACTATGACATGATTCCTCTTACAGAATTTCCTCACACAATCTTAGTCTACTCAATGATTTTTTTTTGCTCCAAATTCCTCCTACATGGGACTGATTATATTCCCCATCAGAATTTCTCTCTCTCTCTTTTTTTAAATTCAGCACAAGAATGTCTTCTTTAAAATGAGATATTTACTCATGAAAAGCCTATTCCATCTGAAGCAGCAAAAATATAGCATGGCCTGCTATGGAATATTAGTTGAAGATGTGTTACATTCATTTATGCTGTGGAATATTTAACGATCCAAAGATGTGTTTCATTTTTTATGTTGTATTTGTTTAACTCTGTGAAGCTGTGTTACTTTGCCTGCCTAAAACACCCAATTGGTCTAAAAAAGAGCTGAATGTCCAGTAGCTAGGCAGCAGAGAGATAGGCAGGGCTGCCAGGCAAAAAGAATAAATAAATAATGAGAAGAGGGAGAGGCAAGAAAAGGAGAAGGAGAGGAAGACTCCAGGGGCCAGCAACCCAGCAACACAGCTAGTCACGGAGTAAGAAGGAAAGAAAAGAAGTTTGAATAGCGAAAAGTAAAAGCCAAGAAGCAAAAGGTAGATGGAATAATTCAAGTTAAGAAAAGCTGGCTAGAAATAAGCGAAGCTAAGGCTGGGCATTTATAAGAAATAATGAGTCTCTGTGTGATGAAGTGTGATTGTAATTAATCTTAACAATAAAAACCTGGAGTCAGATATCAAGGGTGAAAACTGAAAGATCAGAGAAGCAGAACAGAAAGCCAGCCAGGAGACTGAATTGGGTGATCCTGTCCCTACAAATCTTCAGACTAAATGGGCCCAGATCCTGTCTCCACCCACCTTATATTCCTATCTCCACCTCCCAATTGGCTTGGGATTGGAGGTGTGAGTTTCCCCAAGTGCTGTGATCAAAGGCATAAGATTCTAAGTGCTGGATCAGAAGTGAGAGCCACCACTGCCTGGCTCTGGTAACCTTTTAAACTGTTTTTAAACTGGTTCAATCTTGTGTAACCTAAGGTGGCCTTGAACTCCTGCTTCCTCCTCTCAACTGCTGGAATTAAAGGTGTGTGCCGCCACTGCCTGCCCTCTGTGGTTAACTAGTGGCTAGCTCTACACTCTGATCACAGTGTGATTATTTGTGAGCTAGGTGTTGGGCCCCCAAAAGAGACAAACAACAACAACAAAAACAAACTAAAATGGAGCAAATAATACAACTACGATTATAGAAAAATAGAGGTTGATAGATTTTTCTGGCCTCTTAATTGGACAACTCCTTTCAGACCTCCTTGTACATGTCACAGTAACTGTTTGCTTTGTTCTCTTTGTTACAGATTGTAGTAGTTACTTTGCTTGTTACTCTTAAAAATAGACAACAAAAAGAGAGCAAGAAAGGAAGGACACAATCCATTATGGAAGAGAAAGCATGGCAGTATCACTTACAGTGGTTTAAAAGTCAATGGCTCCATAAGCTCTTATGTCTGAATACTTAGTCTCTACTTGATAGAATCACTTGGGAAGGAGTAGGAGGCACAGCCTCGAAAGAGGAGGAGGTATGTCACTGGTGCTGGACTTGGATGTTTCAAAAGTGTGGTACCATACCAATTGTATTCTCTGCTGTCAATTTTGCCTTTGCTCTGCCATGGACACTAATATTCTGAAGCCCTAATCTCTTTCTTAAAACACCTTGGTCTAAGTAACTAAGACAGTGTTTGAACTTCAGAATGAAGAGATAGATGCTGGTCCTCAGTTTATGTTGTTTTTTTGATTTTTACACTTTTTTTTGGGAGCCTGCCACCCAGCTCCCAAGTAAATCACACATGGAAGCTTATACTTAATTTCGAATGCCTGGCCTTAGCTTGGCTTAATTTCTAGCCAGTTTTTCTTATCTTAAATTATCCCAACTACCTTTTGCCTCTGGGCTTTTCCCATTCTCTAACTTCTATAAATCTTACTCTTACTTCATGGCTTGCTGTATAGCTGGGTGTCTGTCTCCTGGAGTCCTCCTTCTCTGGCTCCTAGATCTTAGCTCCTTCCTCCCAGTTTTCTCTTTCTATGTATTCTCTGCCTGCAAGCCCCACCTATGTCTATTCATTCTCCTGCCTTGCTATTGGCCAGTTCTTTATTAAACCATCAGATGTTTTACACAGGCACAGTAATACATCTTCACAGAGTTAAACAAATGCAACATAAACAAAAGTAGCACACCTTAAAATAATGTTCTACTACAAGTTTACTTTCTTCTATTTCTTAAGTCTTAGCCCCCAACTCATAGACAGGTGCCACCCACATTTAAGGTGGCTTTTCTTATCTATTAACCTAGTCGCAAAACTAGCATATACATGTACCTAGAGTCTTTTCTCCTCAGTGATTCTAGATGCTGTCAAGTTGACAATCAATATTACACACCACACAGGTAGAGTAATGAATAAACAGAATCATTAAAAAGCTCATAATTTACTAATTAGAAAAATATCAAACTTTTTTTTCAATATCTACAAATGAAAATTGAGTGTTTATTTGTAGACACTGAAACAAGGAAAGCATACTTGAGCATGTGTGATAGTGTGCAGATTTTTAGAACAGTCTGAAGATGTCTTAACTAATATGTGGCATTTGATAAACCTTAGGAACATAACTATTGACAGAATAACAGACCATAAAACTTTGCTCACCTTCTCAAAATGGCCTTCCAGTAAGTATTCCTTAAAATCACAAGCATCAAAAATTGCAAAAGTAAATTAATATGCTGACATGCTGCTGAGAGTGAATCATTTTAGAACTTACATTATCAAGGAGAATAGAGCATATTTTTGAGGTGAACATGTTGTGGAGTTCTACTTACTGATGCAACGGCAGAAGCGCTGTGCATTTGCACTACTGTCCTGACCCCAATAAATTTGGGTCACCTAGACCCGAACAAAACTATCTTCTTCCTATTTTATTTTTAAAAGATTTAAGTGTGTCTAGGGTCTGAAGGTCTTCCTTCTGTTATTTCCATCCTTTGTAGTGTTAGGAAAAAAATCACCAATTACTAAGATGTTTTAATTAATAAAATGACTACAATAATGGATAGTATTTGTTAAATGCTTAGAAGATAGCATATAAAAATTCATCAAATTTGGCCATCCCTTGCCCTACATCTAGTATCCACTTATGAGTGAGTACATACCATGTTTGTCCTTCTGAATCTGGATTACCTCACTCAGGATGATATTTTCTAGTTCTATCCATTTGCCTGCAAATTTCATGTCATTGTTTTTTACTGCTGAGTAGTATTCCATTGTGTATATGTGCCACATTTTCTTTATCCATTCTTCAGTTGAGGGGCATCTAGGTTGTTTCCAGGTTCTTCCTATTATAAATAATGCTGATATTAACATAGTTGAACAAGTGTCCTTGGGGTAAGATTGAGCATTCTTTGGGTATATGCCCAAGAGTGGTATATCTGGGTCTTGAGGAAGACTGATTCCCAAATTTCTGAGAAACTGCAATACTGATTTCCAGAGTACAAGTTTGCATTCCCAGCAACAGTGGAGGACCAGGAATCCAGTTGGTGGGAGAGAGGAGGGATTCTGAGGGTGGGGGACATTGAGATCATGATGGGAAGACATGCAGAGGTGACCGGCCACACTGGTAGAGACCCATGAACTGTGGACTAGTGGCTGTGGAGCCCCCATGGGACTACACTAGGCCCTCTGATTATGAGAGACAGTTGTTTAGCTCAAATTGTTTGGGGGACACCCAGGTTGGGGGATAGGAATCCATCCCTGGTGCATGGGCAGGCTTTTGGGAGCCCAGTGCCTGTGATGTAGCACCTTGTGCAGCCTTGGTGCAGCAGGGAGGGGCTTGGACATGCCTCAGCTCTGTGTGCCTGGCTCTGCTGACTCCCCATGGGAGACCTTGATTTGGAGGATGTAGGGATGGGGGGTGGCTTGGAAGGGAGGGCTGGGGAGTGGGAGGAGGGAGGAGGCAAGATCTGTGGGAGTTATGTAGGGTGAGTAGAAAATTTCTTAATAAAAAAATGGAAAGAAATGAAATGAAAAAAATTCTTCAAATTTAATTCTTTAAGAATTTTATGAGAAAAGTGTAGTTACTTTTATTTTTAAAATTTATAGGCTAATGAAACTTAAAAAAATATCTCAGGTTGCCGGGCGGTGGTGGCGCACGCCTTTAATCCCAGCACTCAGGAGGCAGAGCCAGGCGGATCTCTGTGAGTTCGAGGCCAGCCTGGGCTACCAAGTGAGTCCCAGGAAAGGCGCAAAGCTACACAGAGAAATCCTGTCTCGAAAAACCAAAAAAAAAAAACCAAAAAAAAAAAAAAAAAACTCAGGTCAAACAATTAGTAAAAGGCAGAAACAGGATCTGAATGCAGGAGTCCTGACTCTTACATTTATAATTATTACTATCCATAATTTAAATTAATTTGAAAATCTTATATGCATTCTCATTTTCCAAAAGCAACATTTGATGATAACTAAAAATATATCTAATCATGCTGTATTTTAATAGCAAAATCCTATTACCAATAACGAAATCAGAGTAGTGTAAATAAGTCAAAATTTCTTGATGATGTACAATATCTGTGAATTGGTCACAAAAATACAGTGTTACAATAGAGTATATGTCAAGAAAATTTGCTTTTTCTGTTTCCTCAATAAATTCTTTGAAGGGTTTGAAATGGTTTCCTCAGACCTCTGTCTCTGTTACTGCATATAAAAAATCAATGCTCATGGGTCATTGTGGTAGAGAAAACAGAAAGAATATGACAGCCTATGGTGCTAAATGACTAGAAAGGAAGGTTGCTTTCTGGACACAGCAGGGAAGCTGTACATACAAACACATAACAGTTGCAAAAGGTTGTTCAAAACCAAGCAAGGAAAGAGGAGTTAGGCACTCAATCCCACCCTAAGACATGAAGCTATTGGCAACTGTTAGCTTCTGGGAGAGGGTGAGGCAGTTGTGTCTATGTATAGGCCCTGGTAAGTTAATTACTTTTAAGTAGAAGACTACACATCCAAGAATATTTGGTCAGCATAAAATTGGTCACAAGGGATTAAAAGAAATATGACCAGAACTTGAGTGTGTAGGAGAGAGTGAATAGGAGATATGTTGAAAGAGGAGGTGAATATGATCAAAACACATTGTATGAAACTCTTTAAGAACTAATAAGAATTTAAAATTAACTTTAAAAATTCTAAAAATGTGTCCATTAATCTTGGAAACCATAGCGCATGTTTCTTGTATTTATTCAACTCTATGCAAATATAATAGCTAATTTATTTGTTTGGAGACATGGTCTTATTTGAAGCTCTGGCTAGCCTGGAACTCATAGAGATCCACATGTCTTTACGTCCCAAGTTTTGGGATCTCACACAGGTGCCACCACACCCAGCCCCAAAATATTTAATTTTGGAATATTGCATATGTATTGGATATGTGTTCTATCTACCTATGATTTGAAGTACCAGCCCCTGGAGTGTGGCATCGGGACTACCCTTAAGACCCGAGGCTCACATAGACCACACTCTTCTCTCCCTTGTGGGTTTGAATGGTGGAACTGGCTTAGGTGGCAGGAGCAGTGTGGGGCAGGACCTCAGCCTTCCAGAACCCTGTGATGATTCTCCTATCTGGTTTAGTGAATTGTCTTTTCCGATTTATCTCCTAGTAAATTCCTTATAACTCAAGTAGATTCCCTTGGATTTCTCATTATTCTGTGAATGGGATGTCTGAGCTGGAACAGCAGCAGAGTGGGAGAGCAATGAGGGAGATAACTTGATAGAGGGAGAAATCATGAGGACAGAGAGGAACTTGGTACGAGGGAAGTTCCCAGGAATCCAGAAGGATGAACCCAGCTTATACTACCAGCAGTGGTGGAGGGGGTGCCTGAGCTGGCCTACTCTGGTAATCAGATTGATGAATACCCTAATTGTCATCATAGAGCCTTCGTCTAGTAAATGGTGGAAACAGATGCAGTGAGCCACAGCCAAGCACCAGGCTGAGCTCCAGGAGTCCAGTTGAAGAGCGGGAAGAGGGATTCTATGAGCAAAAGGGGTCAAGAAAGTAATAGGGTTGTAGTCTGGTCATCCTTTGCTTTACATCTAGTATCCATGTATGAATGAGTACATACTATATTTGTCCTTCTGAGTCTGGGTTACCTCACTAGAAAAGATGCAAGGATTGTCCAGTGATGGAGAAGTGGATGAGATCTACATGAGCGAACTGGGGGTGAGGGGAGTAATGGAGGGCAAGGGACAAAGGAATGAGAGTCTAAAGGAGTGGGAAGTTCGAGCTGGAATGGAAACACAATGGGAGAACAAGGAAAGAGATACAATAATAAATGAAGTCACCATGAGGGTAGGGAGAAGCATAGTGCTAGGGAGGTTCCCAGGAATCCAAAAAGATGACTCCACCATAGACTACTGGCAATGGTCAAGATGGTGCTTGAGCTGACCTACTCTGGTGATCAGATGGCTGAATACCCTAACTATCATCATAGAACCCTCATCCAGTGACTGCTGGAAGCAGATGCAGAGATCCATGGCCGGGTCCCAAGCAGAGCTACAGGAGTCCAGTTGATGAGAGAGAGGAGGGATTCTATCAAGGGATATCGAGACCATGATTGGAAAAATTACAGAGGCAACTAGCCAAACTAGTGGAGACACATGAACTGTGGACCAATAGTTGAAGAGCTTAAACTGTTTAGGGGGCCTTCAGGCAGTGGGAATCGGACCCATCCCTAGTGCAGGATGCCTATGGTGAGACACTCTGCACAGCCTTGGTGCAGGAAGGAGAGGGGCTTGGATCTGCCTCAACTCAGTGTACCAGGCTCTGTTGACTCCCCATGGGAGACCTTGCCTTGGAGGAAGTGGGAATAGAGGGTGAGTTGGTGGGGAGGGCTGGGGGTGGGAGGAGGGAGGACAGGGGGATCTGTGGTTGGTATGTAAAATGAACAGAAAATCTCTTTATAAAAAAAAAGTGATAGGGAAACTTACAGATATAACCAAACCAAGCTAGTAGGAACTCATGAACTTTGGATGGACAGCTGTGGAGCCTGCAAGGGACTGGACTGGGCCCTCTGCATGGGCTAGACAGGTGTGTAGCTTGGTATGTTTGAGGGGCCTCTGACAGGGGAATAGGATCTATCCCTGGACCATGAACTGGCTTTTTGGAGCCCATTGCCTGTGGTGGGACACATTGCTCAGCCTTGATGCTTGGACTTGCCTTAGCCGAATGTGCTTGCCCTTTGCTGACTCCTCATGGGAGGCTATACCTTTTCAGAGGACTGGATAGGGGGTTGGCTGGGGGTGAAAGCTGGGTGGGGAGCAGGCAGAGGGATGGGGGGAGAATCTGTGTTTGGTATGTGGAATGAATAAAAATTACTTAATAAAAAAGGAAGAAAAAAAAAGAAAGAAATCATACTTAAAATACTTAACAGAAACTGTGCGTAATAATGAACTTGCTAATGTACTCCAAGGGTGTCCCATCCTTCAGAACATGTCTATGGACTTCTCCCTCTGAAATGGTCAAGTATTGCAAGATGATTTCCTGGTATGGAGACCAAAAAGAAAATCTACATTTTCCTCTAAGTATTAGAAGAGACTTCGAGGACAGAAGACTAAACACAAAATAAATCTAAACCCCAATACACATTATTTTAATAAATTGATGGATAACTAAAATAAAAAATATATCAATATAACACAAAGAAAAATTTACACAAAGTTTAACATAATATATTTCTTTAATGGTGATTTTTAAAAATTGTACTCAGATATAGTATTTTATAGGTACTAAATTATAAATAATGCATATCTTCAGAAAGAAATAAGATTAACAATAAAAAACAAATTTATCACTTTTATATACTTTCTCTAATTTCTAGTTTTTCCTTTCTTTCCTTCTTTCTCCCATTCTTTTCTATGATTTCCTTCCTTTTTTATCTTTGTATGGTGTTGAGCTCAGCTCTCTGTTATTGAACTACATTCCCAAACATTTTTTTACATTTAGTGGTTGAATACCATAAAATGCTTCTTGGCAATATTTTATGAAAAATATACCACTTTTATATGCATGTTTCTGAAAACCTTTAATTAAAATATTTTGAATGTCCTATCATCACAGGTTTGAAATGTAAAATTCAAATGCTTTGTGTATACCAAACATTACATTTTCATAACCATTGTACCTATTGTATGTATTACCATATGTGCAAAATTATGACCTCAGGATAATTCTATCACTAGAATACATTAGAACAGACTCAGTTATATTTTTTCCTTTAATTTTTACCTGTCATTTTTTAATGGCTAATAATTTTACTCCATAATTCTTATAATAGAAGTAAAGATGGAAAACATTTCAAATGAATTGTATTTTACTTGCATTTCCAGTATGAATGTTTCATGAGCATCATATTATCAAAGCTTTCTCCATAAAGTAATGGTTTCTTCTGTACTGATAAATTTCAAACAAAATATTAAAACAAGCAATGCTAGAAATTATTACTTTATGCTTCATTTCTCTGATATCATTAATAGAAATTGGTACAAGAACTAAGTGTATATTAAAATAAAATTACAAAGCAATCTAATATTTAAATACATGCTAAAAACTATAAACATATAAGCCCATCAATAAATTAAAATTGAAAAAGTGTTTATTATATGTGATCTATTGATTTAATGTGTCATATTATCATATCTAAAAGAGAAATATTATATAATTATATCAATAAATTTAATATTTGTCAATAATTCTTACATTGTAAACTTTTTTAAAGATATGAATGAAAATGATATTTCTTTATTACAAAATAGAAGTTGCTATTACACTAAATACACAAACATCCAAAGCAAATTATATACTATGAAAATCTAGAAAAACTTAGGAAACAATAAAAACAGCAGAAGAATGGGAAAACAACCTGAACACTTCCTTAGAAAATGTCCTTGAGAAACCCTGTCTCGAAAAACCAAAAAAAAAAAAAAAAAAAAAAAAAAAAAAAAAGAAAATGTCCTTAAGGCTCCTGTTAGCCTTGTATCAAATAGTCCATCACCAAGAATGTTTCCATTTAACAATACTAAATTCACCAATGCGACCATTATTTTTTAAAACAATATTCTGCAACTTCTAGTACAGTCAGAAAAAAATACAAATTTGTAGTCTAAAGGGGTCTATAAATATTAATTACTAAAGACATGATTTTCTACCTTGCAAATCCAAGAAAATTATCTAAAAACCTATTAGTTGTTAACAGTAGGTTTAGCGTAGGTGAACTGATCGTAAGGAAGAGATCAATCTATCATGCAACACCAGCAACAACAAAAATTACAAAATTACAAAAATTATAAAATAGAAACATCACGTCCTCCCTCAAATAATTTAAAGACAAAATACTATCCTTACCCCCTTTTTACCTTTGGGTAAATTAAACTTGAAAATGTAGTCTAAAAATTTTTGGGTGGGCACATACAAATATACAATAAATAGTGGAGGGAGTTCTCCCTCTCGATCACTAAAATGTTCACAAGCTCTGTTAATAAAGGAGTATGGGAAAAACGGTGAATATGGGGATAGATAAGCACATGAGTGATGAAAGTGTAGCAGTGGTGGCTTAATTACTTATTTAATGAACCTCAAACTGGCATTTTAAATAAGCAGGGTGACCAAGTAGATTAATCCATAAATGCCAGTGAAATAAAAGTCTAATAGAATGCATTGCTACATCATGTTTTATACCAAAATAAATCCCTGATGGATTAAAGACTCAGGGTTATTTTCATTATATTTAATCTTTAATCCTCAGAAATTTATTTGCTAATACCAAGTGTTGGTGAGGGCATGCCAATCAAGTGAGAATTCATGCAAAAATTTTATGAAAGCAATTTTACAATATGGACCCAGGGTCTTAAAAGCATCAAAAAATGTGTCTCCTCAGAATCTGAGTTAGATGTAACCTGAAAGCCTCTTCCTTGTAGACTAGATTTTATAGTCCCAGAAGGTACTATACAAGCTGCCACAGGAGGGAGGAAGCCAATAATCCTACCTTACTGTGGTGCCTATGTGTTGCAAGATTGACCGTCAGGTATGTCTTAGTCACTGTTTTGTTGCTGTGAAGAGACAACATGACCAAACAACCCTAATAAAAGAAAGCTTTTAATTGGGGGCTTGTCTAGTTTTAGAAGGTTAGTTCATTATCAACATGGCAGGGAGCATGGCGGCAGACAGGTGTGATGCCACAGAAATAGCGGAGAGCTACATCCTGATATCCAAGCAGAAAGAGAGAGAAAACCTGGGACTAGTTTGGGCTTTTGAAACCTCAAACCCCCACCCCATTCCAAACAATTCCTCTAACAAGGCCACACCTACTTCAACAAGGCAATGCTTACATGGATCTGTGGGAGGCATTCTTATTCCAACCACCACAATGCAATAGCGGCACTCATAACTCAGCAGTAGTCAACAGCAATATAATTGCAATTAAGGTCCCCTTAACTGGAGAGAAATCATGTCTGAGACTTGAAACCTCCCCAACTTCTTCCAGCTAGTGCGATTATGGATCATAAAGAGGACCTCTGCAACCACTTTACTAAATCAGCTAGCTGCATTATAAATACTTGCCTTTACATACACAGGTAAGTGTTGCTCTCAATCCTCATCAAGGAAACTTCTTTAGAACAGATGGAGACCACCACAAAACAGCACAGTTGGTCAAAACATAATGAAAAAACCAATCATGAGGTACTCAGACCCAGGGTATACAAACCAACTCCTACTCCTAAAGCTCATGGGACATCATGGAAAAGAAAGAGCCTATAAGGAAGTCTGCTCTGGGATTGTGTTTCTCAGGAAACAAAGGGAAGCTACACCCATGATACCTCAATAGAGCTACCTAAACACAAGTAAACACAACACTCACAGAGATGGTTTCTTGGCAGGGCAAATTCAATGATGTTCTGCTCCCAGACAAAGAACTATAGGTAACTAACCATCTCTGAGAAAGGAAGAATTGGTCTCTTACAAGGATGAGCTCTCTAGGTGGTTATCAAGTTCCAAATGGTCATCCTCAAATCATATACATATAAGTAACACTAAGCAGCCTCAGAGGCTGTATTTAGATATCTATGCATTCATACACACATACCGTAATAACATTAAATAAAAAGATGCAATGAATTTGAGAGGGAATGAGTAACAAATGGTGAGAGGGAAAAGGGGGAAAGGGAAAATAATATAATTTTGCTTTCATTAAAATATATTTAAAATAAAATAAGTTAAATTGTGACTCCAAAAATCCTCAAAAGTTATGTTAACTGTTTCTCAGACCTCTTGAAAAAACTCTCTTTCTCAAGACCAAACCTTAAAAATGATAGTATTCACAGCATCCAGTGTTCCAGGCAGTGACTTACACTGGTACTAGAATGGTATGCACTGTCTTATCATAGGACAAAATATACAAGAATTTTAACACATGTATTTCATGGAAGGAAGATATATATTATCCAAACAAATTATGAATCAAAATCCCTCCCCCCAAATAAAATAATAAAAATTTGAGCAGAGGCACAAAATTTTAATGGAGATAAAGGAACAAATTTAAAAGCCTTGGCTATAACCCTGTGAAAAATTCTAAATAGGCTCTAGAGGAGAAATACCTTGGACAGCTTAGCATTTAGATGGGTCTTGTTAAAAGTGAATATCTCATTGTAAAGTTCTTCTCTATCATTCCCTCAAGAAAGAAGGATGGATATGAGTGTGTATGGAAAGATGGACGGGTAGAACATATTCATGAATGTGTACAGAGACCATTCCATTTCATATTTAAACCTCAAGCTGTTTTTATTTTCTACACTATCTCAGAAAGCACTAGCCTGAGACACTTAGAGCCAGGGACTTTTGCCAGACATTTGCATTGTTAATGACGTGGCCAGCATGGTGGTTACAGATTCAAGCTCCATGGAGTCAGCTAGAAATCCCAGAAGATTTGAAATTAACTGTGTGGTATATTTTGATATATTAATGCTTCTAAATAAGTTTTTGAAGTTCATATGAATTGGTTGCCCTTTTGACTAATTTCTTAATGTGTTTGATAGAAGTACAGTGGAAAGTCTTGGTTTTGGATTTACCAAGACTTTTTTTTTAAATTCATATATTGACATTTGCTGGATATTTGACCCATAACTTTTAACCTCTTCCATCCTGAATCAGCCTCATCTTCATAATGATAACATCAATGTCTCCATTTTAGAGTTATTAAGGAAACTATGGAATGATTCATGAAATGTGCCCAATATGAGCTTACCAAGTAAGAGGGGCTCTGGTTTTTATGTGCGTTTTTATGACTTTCATTATGAACATCTAGAAAATAAAGATAGCACATAGAGATGGAAAAGAAACTTAGAACTGTAAGATTTTGACACAAATTTGTAACATATTCAGATGGAAAGGGAGCTGTCATGAATGGAGGCATCGAACAACTTGCAGTTATTTCTTTCCAATAAGAAGCTTTTCTTCCTGTACAGGAGGGGATAGAATTAAGATATGGAGACTCGTAAAATTCAAGAAGATTCATAATATTGATCCCCAGGGTTTTAAAAGCAGTAAATAATTTCTAGAGGAGGAGTCTTTTAAAGTTCTCCAGTGAGCTCCAGCAATACTGCTTTCATGGGTCTTCACCCATGATGGGTTGGGATTTTTGGTGACACAAAATGCTTTAAAGGATCCATGCTTCTGTGAGTAACCTCAATAAATTCACTGAACCACCATACTAGAGTTTGGTAGAATTGGTTTTTTTTTTTTTTTTTTTTTTTTTTTTTGTCATTTGTGCTTTATGTCTGGCTTGAAAAGATCTTTATTCACATCTGGCCAGGAAACATAATGAAATTCAGAAGCACATTCAAATATAAAACTATCATTAACTGATGTATTCTATTACCTGTTTATTATCATAATTGGCATCATAGTCATCAAATGCTTCTGTGCCTCTAAATATTAACTGTAGCAAGTAAATAAAACAGCTCCTTAAAATTACCCTTCATGTAGCACTGTTATAATCTCTCCTTTTAAGTTTTCTTTTATATATGTAACATAAAAATACAGGAAATGTCAATTATCAAAGGTACCTTTTCAAGAATTACATATTAGTCTGCCTGTAGTGACAACCAATGCTACCACAGAGGGGTCAAGCACATCACAAGAAAACCCATAGAATCAACTAACATGGGCTCATAGGAGCTCACAGAAACTGAACTAACAACCAGGTAGACTGCATGTGACTGGCCTAGGCTCTCTGCATATATGTGACAGTTGTGTAGCTTGGTCCTCTTGTGGGACTCCTAACTGTGGAAGCAGGAGCTGTCTCTGATTCTTCTCTGGCTTTTGGGAACCTATTCCTCATACTGGGTTGCCTTGGCCAACCTTAATACAACGGGGGTGCTTAGCTTTTACAACTTGATATTCCATGTTTTGTTGATAACCATAGAAGGCCTGCCCTTTTCAGAATAGAAGCAAAAGAGAAGTGGATGGAGGTGGGGGTGGGGAGAGGGGAGGTGGGGAAGATGGATTGAGATGAGAAGAGGGAGGAAAAATGTGGTAAGGATGTAACATAAATAAATCTAAAAAAAAAAAGAGAAATAATACATTTTCAAAGCTCCTGTACTATCAATTATGTATGCCTATACATATACTCAGAGATTTATTTTAACAAGTAGTATCATATCATCATGCTTTGAAGACTCTGTGATACCTTTCCTTTCGGCTGTACATTTTGTTTTCATAGCCTCAGAACTTTCAAAATAATACATGCTATACTATTCTATGCAATATGGTGACAGATAGGAATAGCAACTCTAAATACTGTTATAAAGAAGCTAGAGTCCAGAAAGCTATTGTAATTTTATTTTACAGAACAGAACAAGATATTCTGTTTACATTTTTCACCTGATTCTGAACTCACATTGTCATTCCCTTTTGAAACCATGGAAAACCATGGTTTGTAAAATGCTATGTGAACTTTGAAAATGCTGACTAATACTATAATCATTTATCTTCACATAGTAGAAACCCTTGACTGGAGAAGGCATTGTTTTATTTTCCTGATATAGTAAGGGAAGTTATTGTGTTTCTGGCAGAAGCTATTGCTATTAATTCTCCAACCTTTATGACCATGAACCACTGCCCTCAAATTTTTTTCTTCCCATTTTCATCAATACAGCTATATATAATCTTGCTTTTGCAATGAGAAAACACAGACCAACAGTGCATTATCAGTGGCAGGCTTATGCAAAATTAAACATTACCTGTTGACTTGAAGAGACCTTTATGCCAGCTCTGAATGTATAATGTTTATTTCATATCGAGCTCATTAATTTAGCTATTTGAAGAAAATAAAAAACCAATGCGACCATCACGTCTTCTTTTAGTAACTAATACTTGACAATAAAACTTTCCATTCTTTAACATTAAAAGTCTCTAAAACCTAAAAAAAAAAATATCTTTCTGGGCTAGATTCTATAGCTCAATCAGTAGAGCAGTTGCTTAGGATGCATAAAATCCTGGGTCCAATATGCATCTCTGGATGCTATCAGGCATGTCATAGTATTACTGATTGTAGATGTCTATGCTGGGTGTTTACAGGTTCTTATTCTCACATTCAAGCAACTGAAATAAAGTCACACAAACTGCAAAGTAGCAAGGCAATTTTATTTTTTAAAAAAGTGTAGTATAAACCAGAAATAAATCACTGTCAAGACTGACAGAGGATCCTGTGAGTGTGGGAGTACCCAAGGACTTTGATTATGATTTGGGATTTTCAAGAGAAGAACTTTTGGTGCTAGGGAGCATAATCTGGGTGAATCTCTATTTTTATTGACAAGATTAGATGATGTAAGAACTTGTTCAATACACATTTGGCTATAATGCACCTAATTTTGATCATGTGTACATACAATTATGCATAGGTCTGAGACTGTATCCGTCTGGTTTTTCATGGTATAACAAAACACCTAAACAGGCCAATTTTCTGTTTTAAAAGTTTTATTTATCTCAGTTTTGGAGGCTAAAATTCCAGATAACATGACATGCCCTGGCAAGGGTCTTGTGGGTGGCAGTGATTGCTGGAGTACCTGTGGGTAAAGGGATTCCATCTCAGTAAAGATGCCAGTCGGAGGAGAGAATAGGTCAGACTTGAACTTTGTAGCAAGAGTCCTAGGAGAAATAGCTTAACCAGTTTTAAGGGAATTCCCCTAAATGACTTCTCATTAGACCTCTCAACTGTTTTCTCATAGGCTAGTTACATAACCTCTAGTTCCAAGGCCCAAGCATATAACACATAGTGGAACGTGAGCCACAGCAACATTTTAAAAGTAGCAACCAACATGATGGGTTGCCATTCTCCAGAGGGTAGGCCCTAGACCCATGCACATTTGAGCAGCAGAAATTAGCCTCAGTGGGTTAATCCAAGCCTGATCCTCATTTATTTGTACTCCATTGTTTTTTAAGATCTACCTCAGCTATTAAAGTTTGTGTGTGTGTGTGTGTGTGTGTGTGTGTGTGTGTGTGTGTGTGTGCATGATTACACATGCATGCGTGCATGCATACACTTTTATGTATCTATGTGTCTGTGTATGTGTCTGTGTATATGTATGTTTATGCACAGACACACACACACACACACACACACACACACTCACACACACACACACACACGTATTCCCATGCCGTGGTCCTTGTCTGGAGGTCAGAGGAGTAGAATCTATTCTTTCCTTCCACCCTCTGGGCTCTGAGTCCCAAACTTAGGTCAAGTGCATGTAATATCTAATCCATCTTGCTGGACTGAATTTCGCTTTTAATATGAGAATAGTCATGCTTCTTTTTGCAAAACTGTTAGAAAGACTACATTTTCTGAATATACTCTCAAGATCAGGCCTCAGTACCTACAATATGCAAATGTAAGTAGCTGCAGTTTCTCTGCTGGTCAGGTCATTCACACTTCCTGGGAACTATGCTAGTTTTACAGTTACCCCTCATTGGCGGTTCAAACAGCTCGACCTATAGTTTAAGTCATATTATGTTATCACCTAAAAGCTATTGAATCTAATGAAAAAAAAAAACAAGAGAATAAGATATTTTCAATAAAATTTGCCTTATTTGAGTACCTCTAAAAAAGTAAAGAAAAAAAAAGTCTTTTTTTTAATCAAGAAATTTAAAGGAATTTTCTTGGCTCCGTGTCTTTTTCTCATATCCTTTTCCTGTTTCTTTTTTCTTCCCCTCTTCTGCCATATTTTCCTTTCCTTTAATTCTATTTCCCTCTTTCCATTTTCTTTACAAACATGCACATACACACACAAGCACACACTCACACAGATACGTGCATGCCCAGCATGAAGCATATATATGTATGTTCATAGGCATTTCTGAACTTATTCTGAAGCTATTTTCTTATTCTCTTCTTTACATTTACAGATAATGTGGTATGCTTTCAAAAGATTTTTATGCTAAATTTCAAGAACGTCAATTATGTCTTTATTTCTTTAGAAATTAGTGCTTTTTGCATCTTAGAAAATTACATCTAACATCTTATAGATTAGACTCATATAAATAGTATTATGTGGAGAGGGGTTGTTGGGGAGATGAGTCACTTGTTCAGATCACTTGCTGATCTTCTGGAAGCCTAGAGTTCAGTCCTCTGCACTCACATCACATGACAGTTCACAACCATCGGTAACATAAGCTAAATTGGACCCAACACCCTCTCCTGGCCTCCATGGGCACCTGCACACATGTGGAAAAATCATATTGGCTTTTAATAAGTAATATGCCTGAGAAAATCTTCAGTTAACTCCTGGTAAATTCTGAAAAGTAGTATTCCAAATGTTCCTTGGGAATTATTTGGCTAAGCTATTATAATGGCATGGCAGACCTTTAGATCAAGGCTCATACTGTTAAAACCCTAGGGTCTGATGAAGTGCATATCTAAAGATCTTCTTCCACATACAACAACCCCTTCTCACTCCACTCCTCCTCTCTTTTCTTCTTCCTGTGCTTGCTTAAGCAGCATATGGTATTTCTTTTTGAGTTACACGTACTCCTATTTTTGCCTTAAGGAAGAGTTGTCAGTCTATTTATGGAAAGCAAAGAAGTTTTTCCTTTTGCTCTTGTTCCCTTCTCAAGTGATATAAAACTCTGAAAATACTTAGGTTAAAAATCTGTTGCTTAAATTTCAGAAACTGTGATGATTAAATAATCAGTTGTGATGATTAAGTAATGTCAGCCCTTTCCTGCCTTCTACTCTATCTGGTGAGAACTTCAAAACCTGTTGTGAAGCCTGTGAATTTGAGGAATGTCTCCCTCATGGGGGTTATGACTTAGACGAACAATACTCTGAAAGAAAATATGAGAACAAAATCTTCCATCTTATTTTTCTGCAAAGGCACAACATCAGGATCTGTAAAATAGGGTACTGGGAGAATGTGGCATCCAAGTCAAGTTGTTCCTCAGCCTCCCAGGCTGTCTGAATCCTAACTGATAGTCACTGACCTCAGCTTGTCCTTGAGCAAAGAGAGCTGCAGGGAGAGAGCCCTGGCAGTGGCAAGAGCCAAGTTTAAAATAAAGAATGCTGCTGTTTCTATCTCTTCAAATTCCAGCTTTCAGAGTACGTGAGAGGCAGCACTGGTCTTCTAAAGAATTAACAGCATTTTTGATAGCATTGTGCCCTTCAAAGAAGGAAGGTGGATTATTTTCTCATTAGTAGATAGTAACAAAGAAGCACATAGACTTTTAAAAATTGAAATTTATTTAAGAAAGATTTTCATGATCTTTTTGGACATGGTTTTCAAATGAATGAACTGAGAGAATATTTACAAAACTGACAAGTATAAATATATCATATTTTGGTGTATGTTTATAATGTACATTATACATATGTGTGTGTATGTGTGTGTGTGAGTGTGTGTGTGTGTGTGTGTGTGTGTCATGCATGTTCATGAGTGTAGATGCCTGCATTTCAATGACCTTCTCTCAGTTTCTACCTTCCACTTTTGTTGAAACTGAATCTGTTCATTGTTGCCTGCAGGCTCTGTATGCCAAGCTAGCATGCCTGTGAGCTTCCAGTGATTTGCTGTCTCTTCCTCCTGTGTAACACAAGGGCTGAGGTTATAAACATGTGCTATCGTGCATAGTTTTATGTATATTCTAAGTATTCAAATTCAGATGCTCACACTTTATGCATTGAGCCATCTCTCTAGGGTGCACATGCACCACAGCAAACGCAAATAAATGGTGGGGACTTACTTTTCACTCATGATTTCTAAGAAGCGGCAACTTTTCCTAGTGGACAGAAAAACACAATCTATTTATATCGTATAGATATCAGTGTTATGGGTGTTTTCTTTCAAACATCAAGTAAGGTAAATCATGAAGGAGGATGTTGGAATGAGCTGTGATTGAAGTCAACGATTATCTTTATGTAACCTCTTTTCTTGTTGGTATTGTTTTTTGTCGTTTTGAAGAGGATCTGGTTTTAGCCTAGGCTGACTTTGGCCTCACTCTGTAGTCCAGGCTGGTCTTTAACTGATAGGAGCCTCAGTCTTCCAAGTGTAAACTACTTATCAGGCATGAAGGTCCATATTTCTATGAACATTAATTTATCATAGGATATTCTGGTTATGTTTTTAATGAAGTTATACATATGGTTCATACAGTCATATTGGATTTTTACATTACGTATGTCGTTCGTGTACAACAAACATTCTTCCAGCCCCTGATGGGAGATGTTGTTCTGTATGCTGTGAATATGTGTTGCTCTGATTGGTTGATAAACAAAGCTGTTTGGCCAATGGTGAGGCAGAATAGGGTTAGGCAGGGCATTCTAACTAAAGAGGAGGAAGGAGAAAGTCAGATCAGAGGAGACACTGCTAACTGCCCACCATGAGAAGCAAGATGTAAAGTAACGGTAAGCCACAAGTCACGTAGCAATGTATAGATTTACAGAAAGAGGTTAATTTAAGATATAAGAGCTAGCTAGTAAGAAGCCTGCCATGGCCATAGTTTAAAAATAGTATTAGCCTGTATGTGTTTATTTGGGTCTGAGTGGCTGCGGGACCAGTGGATGAGAGAGAGTTGTCCTGACTGCGGGCCAGGTGGGACACAGGGAAATTTTCAGCTATAAGCCCCCTTGGGTGATCATAGTATAACACAAATATTTTTATTTGATAAATTCAGTTCATCCCATGGGGCAAGTAATAAATATCCAAGACCCATCTGCAAGCTTAGCTCAGCCTCCATGACTCTCTCTCTTTCTCTTTGACTGGTTCTGTACCTTGAATGTATCACACTTGCATGCAGGGACTTTTACATGGCAGATGATGAAGTGGTTAGTACAGTTCACAAAATTTTTGTATACCATTGTGTTCCATCCCAGTGAGCAAGTTCTGACCAGCACTTTGGTGTGCCTAGCCAGATTGCAGAGTTGTGCATGGCTCATGTTGACAGAGTAGTGGGCATCAATCTGGCAGAAAATAAATATCCTCTTAACACTATTATTTGTTGAAAATAGAATCATGGCATAAGTAACCAGTAATTCAAGAAGTCAGGCTAAACTTCACATACATTTTAGTTACAAAACTGTTTTTAAAATAGGACTAATCAATTAAATTCACATGAAATAGCCTTTAAAATTATCAAATCAGTTATTTTATATTTACCCTGAAGTCATACATTAACCAGTTTTTGGAAGTGATTAAGTATGTATATGGATCCAGAAATCTTCATTTTAAGTGGTAAAATGGGAACTGAGCAAGAAGTGTGCTATTGAATGAGTTCCTCCAAACTATAGTTAGTTGTTTATGGATTCAAATATTATTGCTCAATATGTACAAATGCAGTATAAATTACTCTAGTGTGCAGACAATATGAAACCACCAATTTGCTTTTCCTCACCACAGCATTAAATGTCAAGGTGTCAAGTTGTCCCTTCAGGTTTCATTGGCAAGCATAAATTATTGCTAATAGAGTACACCAGTGAAATTTCTGAATAACAGATGACTTTGGAAAGCATCACTTCCAGAAGGAGCTATAGGACACTTGAGATAATTTATGATACAAATATTTTCAAAAGCTAGTCTGCTCAGAAGGTTGATTCCTAAATGTAAAATAAATAACTGATGAAGTTCTGTACATTTAACTCATCTCTTGCAATTTCTGTCAAATATATCCCTCAGGAAGTCACAGCTCTGGTTGTAAATCTTCAGCCCAAAGAGCCCCAGAGAGTACAGAGGAAAATTCAACTTCACAGGAAGCTAACATTCCTGGTTTTATGGATTCCAATGTTATTGTTTCATATAATATTCAATATTTGTTTCACATTCTTCAATATTCAGAGCTAAGATAAGATAGAATCCCTAACATCCTGAGTGTATTTCCTTACCCTTGTCTTCCCTGTTTACTTTGAAGAGTCTACAGAGGACATGAATATAGGCAGAAAATATCTCTGTCAGTTTGGAGTTAAACATTTTTTTAAAACATATCTAACAAACTTATTAACTTTTGAAGCATATTCTAATGGTAAATTATTTGTGGAAGCTTAGAGGCAATTTTAGTTTTAAAGTTTAAACAACAAAATCCTCCAAGTCATCAACTGGGTTCATGTGTAACAAGAACTGGACTAACAGAATTTAGGGGGAGCTAAAAGAGTCATAAAAACCTGCACTATTCTCTGAATTGGTAATTTCCTCCACATGATTTCTCATTATGGAAAAACAATTCAAATAATGAACTCTCAAATACATAAATATAAATGTTTTAAAGTATTAACTATAAAATTATAGCCCTGCATTAATTAACAATGGAGATATGATGTGAGAAGTATTTCAGTATGTAACAAAAAATGTATGTGTACAACCTAAGACAGCTATGACATCACTAGTAGATACTCACAAGGGGATACTATCATCCAGCTGCTCACTGACCAACTACTGGTATGAGATGCATAACTCTATTTCCTAATATTCATGGATAGAAAAACCTAGGATACTGAAAGCAAATGCTTAGCAAAGTCCTTTTGGATTTCTTAATATCTACTTATTTGTTATAGGTGCTAATTTTTCAGTTTCTCATTCACTTAGCCCATGGATATTCATAAAATAAACAACTTGGTACTTCTTCATAATATCCAAAACCCTGAAAATTGAGAGTATCACACCACCAGTTTGAAATTTGGCACAGAAATATGTGCTTTAGCTAACAGACCAGGTTATGTGGACCATACATGACGTAGAGTAGCCTGAAGTCTTGGCAGTGAATTTATAAGCAGATCAATATATAAGATAAATTCAAAGTACTTTATCATCCTAGGACTTCAAAATTAAGCTATCAATTGACTGGTGTGTCACTAATATTTGTTAACAGAACAAACTAATTTAAGGGCATTTCACGTTTCTCTCTCCATAGTCTGTGGACACTTGTCCCTATGTGTACTGGGCCCTGAGTTTGATTCCTAGAACTGAAAATTCAACATCTTCTCAAATGTTTTAATGTTCTACTCCTGAGAAACAGGCTTCTCAGTTCTGCCACCTAACAGATACACAACTCTGCTTAGGCATCCTGATCTTTGAGACTGTTTTATATTCTGTTTTCCAAATTATAAAACCAATAACAACTAATTTAAAGGGTTGTTTTGAGGGATAAAATAAATTGTGAAGTTTTACTCTAGTCAGTAGAAGTTTATCTCTCTAGAATTGCTTTATGCGAACTGTAGTTTATTAGTATCTCCCTATTGTAGATAAATGTGCCCCGTTTGTCTGCTTTTCTTAGTCAAGGTACATCATATTTGGCCAATTGGCTCTACCAGCTTCCATATCCTCTTCCTTCTGTAGGTTCAGATGACTGTGGCTTGCTTCTGTAGGTTTAGGTGAATGTGGCTTGTTAATAGGTGAGGCTTGCTCATTGTAATTCCTGACTCTGATCTTATTCTCTTGTCATCCAGCTGCTCTTACTAAAATCCAAGGCTAGTGTGAGATATCACTTTGATGCCCTAAATCAGAAATGCCTCCCTAATATATGCAAAAAAGAAGGCAGCCCTGCAGTTGGGTTTCCCTTGTTGCTCCTCATTGTACATGACCGACTTCTGGCTATCCAGCCAAGCAGATATTGCAGATTGCCTACCTCCTCCCCACTTCTCACATCCCTTAGGATAAACTTCACTTAGCAAAGTTTGCATATGTTTCAGGTCTCATAGAAGACTTTATTTCTTTTTTCGTGTTTTCCTCCTGGAACCAGAGTTACAGATGGCTGTGAGCTGCCATTCTGGGTGCTGGGACCAGAGTCAGGTTCCTCTGGAAAATGAGGCAGTGCTTTTAACCATGCAGCAATTTCTCCAGACTGACAACTATTTCTTGAAAGCAATCACCTTGTTTGCCACAGTGTAGGAGAAAGAAATCTGTATTTAACATCTAAACATGACTAAAGAGGGAAACCACAGAAAAGTGAAGGCTATGGGAAATCATAAGACCACCAAGTTTCAGATACTGCATAGACATTTCCAGAAAGAACATCAGCATTGATGGTTTGGGAACACTCTTCTTTCCACGGCAGATGTGGGCACATCTGAGAGGCATCATAGGCTCTCAACTGCACAGTGTATTAGAAGGTCTCTTCAGCCATCCAGTAGCAGACAGTAGAGTCTTCAACATTTTTATTCCATTTTTTGTGTATGTTAACAATAAAATTATGTATACTAAAAAAGTCTGGAAAGGGAGCAATCTTAGCATTTCAGGAATTTTGATCATAATCATACTTTAAGGTAAATATTTTTGTTTTAAAACAAAGCCAAAGTTTTTCTTAGTTCATTGAACTTCAAAAGTAATGATTTTAATTTTCTATAGATGTATTGTACACATATTTTTGTTTTCCTTAGAAAAATAATCCTAGTTTATAGGTTGTATTTCTTGCATCACTGGAGAGACTAATTTCATAAAAATGCAATAATTTGGCTCCAAAGATAAATTGTTAAACTGTTACAAAGATATGTGCCACAGCAATCATCAATCTTCATCCACTTCCAGTTGTATTTGAAACACAATTTTAAGGTTTTCTTTGATTCTTTTTTTCTTTCAAATTTACTTTAAGGTAGTTTATTTAGAAATTTTTATTCTGGCCATGATAAAAGATATTCTCCTTTCCAAAGAAACTCAAATACAGAGTTTGCATCTCTGTGTTTGGAGATATTTCATACCTTGCTAAGAAGCTAAATAGATTAATGGGCAGGAAAGAAACTGTTGAGTTTATTTAAATTCTTTCAGAATTACTGCTAAGATAAATACCTGATTATTGTGATAAAGAAACTCATCAATGAGATTTTACTAATATTATGGAGATACAACATGGAAATTGAATTAGCACTTTGAGGCTAGGTTTTCCTACAATCTTATTGTGGGAAAAGGAGGATTCTCAGCCAATATCAGACAAATGTCTTTGTGTATCTTTTTATTGTGTCATGGATGTTGTGAAAATTAAATTTACTAAATTACTAAATGTGTTGCTAGTACAGTGTTTTTGAAAAGGTAAAAAAAGAGATTAAACTATTCTTAATTTTTACAATTAAAATAAAGGAAAAAACCTCTTTAAAAATAAGGAAATGCAGAAAAAAATGAGCTTCAGAAATATTTTTTTGATTTTATAATTTAATTTAATTCTACATATCAGCCACGGATTCCCTTGTTCTCCCCCCTCCCGCCCCCCCCCCCCGTGCCTTCTCCCCAGCCCACTCCTCATTCCCACATCCTCCAGGGCAAAGACTCCCCTGAGGATTGAGTTCAACCTGGTAGATTCAGTCCAGGCAGGTCCAGTCCCCTCCTCCCATGCTGAGCCAAGTGTCCCTGTATAAGCCCCAGGTTTCAAACAGTCAACTCATGCACTGAGTACAGGACCCAGTCCCACTGCCTGAATGCCTCCCAAACAGATCAAGCTAATCAACTGTCTCACTTATCCAGAGGGCCTGATCTAGTCCAAAGTTATACTATTTGTAGAGACAAACTTATATTCAACCTGTTCCTGTTTGCATTTGATGCTCTTGTTATAACTTTCTATAAAAGTATCCCCCTGCCCTCTCTGCTTGTGTTTGTCCATCCCTAACCGCTCTCTTTTTCTGTTTTCCCTTCTTCCCTTTCATTATTTTTCTTATCTGCAATATAGACATATTATTTTTATTCTAAAACCATATCTTTATCTTTGATTCTATTTTCAGTTTGCTAGAAGGATGAGCTGGGGGACACATTGTCAATATTTCACTTAAAATTATATTAGAAGAAAACAGAAAAGAAACATTAGAACACTTAATGTGAGTAATTAGAGAAACTCACAGATGGGAAGAAAACATACATAAATGAGTTCATTAAGGTAAAAACTGCTTTTTAAAGTAAGATTTGGGGTCTTGACAGAAACTAAAACTCAACTTGAAAAATTGATGGCTTAGTTACATGTAATTTCTTTATACTTATTAATGAATTCTATACATATGTGTGTGTGTGTATACCTACATCCAAAAGAGAAGAGCTAATTGAAAATATTATTCATTTTTATGTACACTTATCTTAATGTTCTTATTACCTGGAGAACATTGAGAGCTCTAAGTTTTTTTCTAGTTTTCATAATGTTCACATTGTAGTTTCCACATTCGGTTATGCACTTCCATTTCTCTATCACTAGATTTTAAAATGATAAATTCACTAGTCGTGCTTTTATGGCTAGGATGTATTATGTACTAATGCTGAGGTATAGGCTAGGTTTAGAACCATACATTAACTGTTTTTTGGACTACAGAATTTTCTTTTTAGTTAGAAACTCAGTTAAGAGTCTTATGGCTTTATTGGACAATGAAAATAGATTAGAATATATGTGTTTTTACATATGTATATCTCTATCTATCTATCTATCTATCTACCTACCTATCTATGTGTATGTATTTCCCCAATAATAAGAAAATCCATACTGAAGATCAGTTTTGGTAACCCACTGAAAATATGAGAGAGATTTTAATTAACACTTCGTGTCAGTTTAAAAAGATTTAATAATTATGTGAATTGGCTAAAATTAGTTCTAGCCAAAATTCATCTATTACAGTTGGTTATTGTATTATTAGCTGAGATGAGGTGGGATTCGTTTTCCTTATTTTTATTTTTCAAGTGGATAAATTTATAATAAATAAAACTAAAAAGCCTCATAATGCATTTCTATATCTATGCAGATTAAAATATTATGCTTTTACATAATATACAAAATTTGTAGTCATAAATATGATTCCTATTCACTTCTGTCAGTCTCTTAGCTAGAGACTATAATTTTAGGTTTTAAGATTGTGAAACGGGCCGGGCGGTGGTGGCGCACGCCTTTAATCCCAGCACTCGGGAGGCAGAGCCAGGCGGATCTCTGTGAGTTCGAGGCCATCCTGGACTACCAAGTGAGTCCCAGGAAAGGCGCAAAGCTACACAGAGAAACCCTGTCTCGAAAAACCAAAAAAAAAAAAAAAAAAAAAGATTGTGAAACGGACCTTGGAATCCTGTGGAGCCAGAACTAGATCCTTAGAGACGTATAGCACCAAGCCAGTCTACACACTTAGCCTATCAGGGACCACACGGAATCTGAACCTAAAACCTAGAGTGGCACCAAGACTGGAAAATCAAACACCCTTCAGATAATCTACAACTTGACTATTGGAGACAGAAAAACGAAATCCAAACACCAACCTAACAAAGTTGAGACCAGATATTCATTCTAAGAAATATAACATAAACATCCTAAATCCAGATGTCCAGGTGTAGATGAATTTCTAAATGGTCTTATTAAAAAAAAAAAAAAAAAAAAACCAGAGCCAAATATAGGGTTGAAAGCCATAGATCAGGGAAATAGGGAAAGCCACCAGCCAAACTTACCTCACCAACTCTGCAGCTTCCAAATGTACACACTTCCTTTCTACCCATGCCTTTATTGCTTTGCTGTTCTGCCCTCTCATTGGCTATCTTAGCCCATCTACCTCATTTCCTCTTCCTACACAGCTCTGTCACCTTCTGTCTGTTTGTACAGACCTCAAGGCCTCTATGGTTGGTACTGGCATTAAAGGTGTGTGTCACCATGCTTGGCTCTGTTCCCTAGTGTGGCCTTGAACACACAGAAATCCTGTTTGCTAAAGGATTAAGGGCATGTGCTGCCTGACTTCTTATTTACTCAAAATGGCTGGTCTTTCCTCCCTGATCTCCAGGCAAGCTTTATTTATTAATGCACAAATAAAATACCACCACATTTCCCCCTTTTTGTCTAATAAAAATAAAAAAAAGTTTTAACTAATGTAAGAAAAACTATATATATTAAGTACAATAACTATATATAATATATACAAGCAATAAATACATCAACAATGTCTAATCCATTTGCATTTGACAAGTTCAGAGAAATGTTCTATTATCTATCCTATTTCAGTGAGTCCAAAATGTACCTAATTCACTTTCTATTCTAACTTATATTACCAACAGAAAACTATCTTATGATGTCTTTCAAACTTATATACTTAACACCTCTTTTTTTCATTTTTTTATTTTATAATTTAATTTAATTTTACATATCAGCCACGGATTCCCTTGTTCTCCTCCCTCCCACTACCCCTCCCCCGCCTTCCCCCATCCCACCCCCCCATTCCCATCTCCTCCAGAGCAAAGACTCCCCTGAGGATTGAGTTCAACCTGATAGATTCAGTCCAGGCAGGTCCAGTCCCCTCCTCCCAGGCTGAGCCAAGTATCCCTGTATAAGCCCCAGGTTTCAAACAGCCAACTCATGCAATGAGTACAAGACCCAGTCCCACTGCCTGGATGCCTCCCAAACAGATCAAATAGATAGATCTAAAAAAAATCATCCTGAGTGAGGTAACCCAGACTCAGAAAGACAAACATGGTATGTACTCACTCATAGGAGGATACTAGATGTGGAACAAGGATGACTGGACTGTTACTCACCACTCCAGGGAGGCTACCTGAAAAACAGGACCCCAAGAAAGACACAGGGATCACCCAATGACAGAAAAATGGATGAGATCTACATGAACAACATGGACGTGAGTGGGAGTAATGAAGGGCAAGGGTCGACTGAAAGAGAGCTTAGGGGAGCGGGAGATCCCAGCTGGATCAAGAACAGAGACGGAGATCAAGGTGTACTTAACACCTCTTAGTGAGGTTTTTTTTTTTTCTGAATTTCTTAACAAGGAAAATTGTAACTATAACTATCTAATCTTCAACTCCCTCAGAGACCTGAGAAGGAAACAATATTACCTAGTAAAACAGGAAGTGCAAACAAGCAACTTCCAAAAAATGAGTTATGACAGAAACAGCCAGCTGCCTGAACAGTCACCTGAGGTTTCTCTGCACGTTGGGGCATCATCTTTGGCCTACAGGCTTAGTATATCTGACAGACTCATTTGTGAAATAGGATGTACACAAGGCCTAAGGTCGACCTCACATTTGGTGCGAGTGTTCCATGTACAAGATAAACTTGAATTCCACCAGTGTCTTGTCATGATTCAGTATTTTAAATTCTGGAAATTGCTAGTGTTTTTGGAATTTGGCTTCCCATGCTTCTCAGCTTGTGGGTGTCTTCATCTCCTTTATTAAATGCCAGTCTACCGTTGAAAGATTAGACTCCATTAGCCTAATTACTCTTCAAGAATAACTGTTTCAGCTACTGTTCCACTGTATGCCAGAAACCATTGTCCAATGCCTGTTCAACAGCCTTCAAAGAAAGGGGCATTGTACCTTTTCCAGATTGCAAAGCCTTCAGTGATGGTGCCATATTGTCCTGGCATCAGAGGATACCTGTTGCCAAAGTTGCAACCATACTTGTCTTGGCAAAGATCGGTAGTCCTTTGTTTTGTGTCCTGTTTGTCCATTTTGGATAGCATATTGTCAGCAGTTGATGTGAGGGCACTTTGTTGCCCAGTGGCTAACTTTTGCCACAGTGAAAGTTAACTCCATATGCAGTTTCTTTAATGCCCATATATTTTCTGAAGTAGATTGGTGCTGCCAGGAGCAGACATGTCTCATAGTCATAAAAAAAGAAAAAAATCTGTTATTAAAACATTTTAAATGCCATATTCTATAGATCTCTAAAGGGTTTAAAGATGATCTGTCTAAAATATATCTCTGCTTGACCTTGAAAACATACCTAATATGACTACAAGTTTGATTGTAATGTCTAACTACTAACTTTCAATTTTTTATATCCTAATAGTTGGTAATAATAACATTCAGGGATTAGCAAATTGCATTACAATGTGAGATGAACTGTATAGGTACAATATACTGAACAAGTTTAGAAATATACATACAGCATTTACTAACAATATCAATCTCAATATATATAATTTGTATACAATATATAAAAATCCAATCCAATGTAAAGTATTTAAAACTAGTAGTTGTCTTTTTTTTGTTTGTTTGTTTTTTTGAGACAGGGTTTCTCTGTGTAGCTTTGCGCCTTTTCCTGGAACTCACTTGGTAGCCCAGGCTGGCCTCGAACTCACAGAGATCCGCCTGGTTCTGCCTTCCAAGTGCTGGGATTAAAGGTGTGCGCCACCACCGCCTGTCTTAGTAGTTGTCTTTTAAAAGTAGATTCAATAATCTACCTTTTTATGTGTATCATATCTATATCCTCTCTTTTTTCTTCTCAGAGTAGATTCAATAATTACCCTATGTTCTATTATTTCTATATTTCTTTTTTTTTCAAAGTAGACTTAATAATCTACCTCTTATCTATCCTCTTTTCTTTCTTTTGATTTTAAACAAAAAGGGAAAATGTGGTTGAAATATTGTGCTCCCCAATAAACTTATCTGGGGGTCAGAGAACAGAATAGCCACTACACTAAATGTAAAGTTCAGGCAGTGGTAGCACACGCCTTTAATCCTAGCCTTCTGGAGGTAGAGATCCATCCAGATCTCTGTGAGTTCAAAGCCATACTGGAAACAACCAGGCATGGTAACACACACCTTTAATCCCAGCACTTGAGATCTCATGTCTTGTTTGGGAAAGACATGTTCCTTTAATCCCAGGAAGTTATGGCAAAAAGCAGAAAGGTATATTAAGGCACAAGGACCAGGAACTAGAAGCTTTTAAACTTTTAGGCTTTTTAGCGGCAGCACAGCTGAGATCCATTCAGATGAGGACTCAGAGGCTTTCAGTTTGAGGAAACAAGATCAGCTGAGAAATTGGCAAGGTGAGGTTAGCTGTGGCTGGTTCTGCTTCTCTGATCTTTCAGCATTCACCCCAATACCTGGCTCCGGATTTGTTTTTATTAATAAGATCTTTTAAGATTCATGTTACATCCAAGTGTCATCACAAACACACACACACACACACACACACACACACACACACACACACACCATGAATAACCAAGACAATAAGTCTCTGCCATAAACCAGGACCCCACTGCAGTACTCCCAGAAACCAGTACTGCAGTACTCTGCTGGGAGAGCAACTTAGCTGAAGCACAAGATAAGAACTTCAAGTAGCAATTATAAATTTGTTCAAGGAACCCTAAAAGGACAGAAATAAATACCTGAATTAATACTATAAAACCACCAATAGTTGAATTAAATAATGAAAATATAAAAATATGAAAAGAGAATTTAATAAAAAGATGGAACCTCAGAAGAAAAGCCAAACTAAAATACAACATGAAATGGAAACCTCTGGAAGCCAAGCACAAAGCTCAAAAGAAATATTAGTTCTCGAAGAAAATGCTAAATCAAACAGAAAAAAAAGTCAAGAATAAAACATCCATAAAATCTGGAACACTGTGAGACAAACAATTCTATATCCTATACATAATAGCTATAGAAGAAGAAACCAAGCCAAAGGCACAGAAAATATTTTCAACAAAATCATCAAAGGTACTTATGGAGAGGCATGAGGCATAGAGAATACTGAATACAGAAAAGAAAGAACTCATGACACATAATAATCAACACATTAAATGTGCAGAATAGAAAAAGGATATTGACAGCTGAGGGAGAGAAGACAAACTCACTTATAAAGGCTATCATATTAGAACAACACCTTACTTACAAATCCAGAAAGGTCTAGACTTGTGGTCCACAAGTTCTGAAGACCAGAGATGCCAGCTTAGAGTACTATATCCAGAAAAATGATCACTAATAATTGAAATGAAAAGAGACATACTTTATGATTTAAAAATTTAAGGAATTTATGTCCATTAAGGTACTTCTACAGGGAGTACTAAAAGGAATCCTTTAGTATAAAGGGAAAATTAAGCACAACAATACACAAAAGAAACAAATAGTCCCATAATATTAGCTGAAATAGATTTAAGAGAGCAACACCACATCAAAGTAGCGGGAAGTAATAAACACTCATAACTTTCAATATTAATATCTCAATTGTCCAAAATAGGGCACCAAATAACATTTTGGATTAGGAAATAAGAACCATTTTCTACTGATTCCAGAATGCACAATTTGTCAACAAAGAAAGATAACACCTTAGGGTTAAAAGATGAAAAAGGTGTTCTGATGTATGTACACAAACACACAAAAAATAATACAAAGAATCATTAAGTCTAAGAGTTGGTCCTTTGAAAATAAATTAACAAGATCGGCAAACATTTAGCCATATGAACAAAAGAAAGAAAGAGGATCCAAACTAATAGAATCGGAGTTGAAAAGGCAGAGTTGTTCCTAGAGCCCAGTCCCAACTGATACACCTACAATACTACTCCAGAACTCAAGCAAGGCTCCGGGAGGCAGAAGAGGGAGAGAGGATGTAAGAGCCAGAATAGCGGAGTTGGCTGTGAGACTGAGCCTTCTAGAAATGCCAGAAGTTACACATTCTCCCTTGAAACTTATAGGTCCGGGCAGTGGTGGCGCACGCCTTTAATCCCAGCACTCGGGAGGCAGAGCCAGGCGGATCTCTGTGAGTTCGAGGCCATCCTGGACTACCAAGTGAGTCCCAGGAAAGGCGCAAAGCTACACAGAGAAACCCTGTCTCGAAAAACCAAAAAAAAAAAAAAAAAAAGATTGTGAAACGGACCTTGGAATCCTGTGGAGCCAGAACTAGATCCTTAGAGACGTATAGCACCAAGCCAGTCTACACACTTAGCCTATCAGGGACCACACGGAATCTGAACCTAAAACCTAGAGTGGCACCAAGACTGGAAAATCAAACACCCTTCAGATAATCTACAACTTGACTATTGGAGACAGAAAAACGAAATCCAAACACCAACCTAACAAAGTTGAGACCAGATATTCATTCTAAGAAATATAACATAAACATCCTAAATCCAGATGTCCAGGTGTAGATGAATTTCTAAATGGTCTTATTAAAAAAAAAAAAAAAAAAAAAAAAAAAAAAAAAAAAAAAAACCAGAGCCAAATATAGGGTTGAAAGCCATAGATCAGGGAAATAGGGAAAGCCACCAGCCAAACTTACCTCACCAACTCTGCAGCTTCCAAATGTACACACTTCCTTTCTACCCATGCCTTTATTGCTTTGCTGTTCTGCCCTCTCATTGGCTATCTTAGCCCATCTACCTCATTTCCTCTTCCTACACAGCTCTGTCACCTTCTGTCTGTTTGTACAGACCTCAAGGCCTCTATGGTTGGTACTGGCATTAAAGGTGTGTGTCACCATGCTTGGCTCTGTTCCCTAGTGTGGCCTTGAACACACAGAAATCCTGTTTGCTAAAGGATTAAGGGCATGTGCTGCCTGACTTCTTATTTACTCAAAATGGCTGGTCTTTCCTCCCTGATCTCCAGGCAAGCTTTATTTATTAATGCACAAATAAAATACCACCACATTTCCCCCTTTTTGTCTAATAAAAATAAAAAAAAGTTTTAACTAATGTAAGAAAAACTATATATATTAAGTACAATAACTATATATAATATATACAAGCAATAAATACATCAACAATGTCTAATCCATTTGCATTTGACAAGTTCAGAGAAATGTTCTATTATCTATCCTATTTCAGTGAGTCCAAAATGTACCTAATTCACTTTCTATTCTAACTTATATTACCAACAGAAAACTATCTTATGATGTCTTTCAAACTTATATACTTAACACCTCTTTTTTTCATTTTTTTATTTTATAATTTAATTTAATTTTACATATCAGCCACGGATTCCCTTGTTCTCCTCCCTCCCACTACCCCTCCCCCGCCTTCCCCCATCCCACCCCCCCATTCCCATCTCCTCCAGAGCAAAGACTCCCCTGAGGATTGAGTTCAACCTGATAGATTCAGTCCAGGCAGGTCCAGTCCCCTCCTCCCAGGCTGAGCCAAGTATCCCTGTATAAGCCCCAGGTTTCAAACAGCCAACTCATGCAATGAGTACAAGACCCAGTCCCACTGCCTGGATGCCTCCCAAACAGATCAAATAGATAGATCTAAAAAAAATCATCCTGAGTGAGGTAACCCAGACTCAGAAAGACAAACATGGTATGTACTCACTCATAGGAGGATACTAGATGTGGAACAAGGATGACTGGACTGTTACTCACCACTCCAGGGAGGCTACCTGAAAAACAGGACCCCAAGAAAGACACAGGGATCACCCAATGACAGAAAAATGGATGAGATCTACATGAACAACATGGACGTGAGTGGGAGTAATGAAGGGCAAGGGTCGACTGAAAGAGAGCTTAGGGGAGCGGGAGATCCCAGCTGGATCAAGAACAGAGACGGAGATCAAGGTGTACTTAACACCTCTTAGTGAGGTTTTTTTTTTTTCTGAATTTCTTAACAAGGAAAATTGTAACTATAACTATCTAATCTTCAACTCCCTCAGAGACCTGAGAAGGAAACAATATTACCTAGTAAAACAGGAAGTGCAAACAAGCAACTTCCAAAAAATGAGTTATGACAGAAACAGCCAGCTGCCTGAACAGTCACCTGAGGTTTCTCTGCACGTTGGGGCATCATCTTTGGCCTACAGGCTTAGTATATCTGACAGACTCATTTGTGAAATAGGATGTACACAAGGCCTAAGGTCGACCTCACATTTGGTGCGAGTGTTCCATGTACAAGATAAACTTGAATTCCACCAGTGTCTTGTCATGATTCAGTATTTTAAATTCTGGAAATTGCTAGTGTTTTTGGAATTTGGCTTCCCATGCTTCTCAGCTTGTGGGTGTCTTCATCTCCTTTATTAAATGCCAGTCTACCGTTGAAAGATTAGACTCCATTAGCCTAATTACTCTTCAAGAATAACTGTTTCAGCTACTGTTCCACTGTATGCCAGAAACCATTGTCCAATGCCTGTTCAACAGCCTTCAAAGAAAGGGGCATTGTACCTTTTCCAGATTGCAAAGCCTTCAGTGATGGTGCCATATTGTCCTGGCATCAGAGGATACCTGTTGCCAAAGTTGCAACCATACTTGTCTTGGCAAAGATCGGTAGTCCTTTGTTTTGTGTCCTGTTTGTCCATTTTGGATAGCATATTGTCAGCAGTTGATGTGAGGGCACTTTGTTGCCCAGTGGCTAACTTTTGCCACAGTGAAAGTTAACTCCATATGCAGTTTCTTTAATGCCCATATATTTTCTGAAGTAGATTGGTGCTGCCAGGAGCAGACATGTCTCATAGTCATAAAAAAAGAAAAAAATCTGTTATTAAAACATTTTAAATGCCATATTCTATAGATCTCTAAAGGGTTTAAAGATGATCTGTCTAAAATATATCTCTGCTTGACCTTGAAAACATACCTAATATGACTACAAGTTTGATTGTAATGTCTAACTACTAACTTTCAATTTTTTATATCCTAATAGTTGGTAATAATAACATTCAGGGATTAGCAAATTGCATTACAATGTGAGATGAACTGTATAGGTACAATATACTGAACAAGTTTAGAAATATACATACAGCATTTACTAACAATATCAATCTCAATATATATAATTTGTATACAATATATAAAAATCCAATCCAATGTAAAGTATTTAAAACTAGTAGTTGTCTTTTTTTTGTTTGTTTGTTTTTTTGAGACAGGGTTTCTCTGTGTAGCTTTGCGCCTTTTCCTGGAACTCACTTGGTAGCCCAGGCTGGCCTCGAACTCACAGAGATCCGCCTGGTTCTGCCTCCCAAGTGCTGGGATTAAAGGTGTGCGCCACCACCGCCTGTCTTAGTAGTTGTCTTTTAAAAGTAGATTCAATAATCTACCTTTTTATGTGTATCATATCTATATCCTCTCTTTTTTCTTCTCAGAGTAGATTCAATAATTACCCTATGTTCTATTATTTCTATATTTCTTTTTTTTTCAAAGTAGACTTAATAATCTACCTCTTATCTATCCTCTTTTCTTTCTTTTGATTTTAAACAAAAAGGGAAAATGTGGTTGAAATATTGTGCTCCCCAATAAACTTATCTGGGGGTCAGAGAACAGAATAGCCACTACACTAAATGTAAAGTTCAGGCAGTGGTAGCACACGCCTTTAATCCTAGCCTTCTGGAGGTAGAGATCCATCCAGATCTCTGTGAGTTCAAAGCCATACTGGAAACAACCAGGCATGGTAACACACACCTTTAATCCCAGCACTTGAGATCTCATGTCTTGTTTGGGAAAGACATGTTCCTTTAATCCCAGGAAGTTATGGCAAAAAGCAGAAAGGTATATTAAGGCACAAGGACCAGGAACTAGAAGCTTTTAAACTTTTAGGCTTTTTAGCGGCAGCACAGCTGAGATCCATTCAGATGAGGACTCAGAGGCTTTCAGTTTGAGGAAACAAGATCAGCTGAGAAATTGGCAAGGTGAGGTTAGCTGTGGCTGGTTCTGCTTCTCTGATCTTTCAGCATTCACCCCAATACCTGGCTCCGGATTTGTTTTTATTAATAAGATCTTTTAAGATTCATGTTACATCCAAGTGTCATCACAAACACACACACACACACACACACACACACACACACACACACACACACACACACACCATGAATAACCAAGACAATAAGTCTCTGCCATAAACCAGGACCCCACTGCAGTACTCCCAGAAACCAGTACTGCAGTACTCTGCTGGGAGAGCAACTTAGCTGAAGCACAAGATAAGAACTTCAAGTAGCAATTATAAATTTGTTCAAGGAACCCTAAAAGGACAGAAATAAATACCTGAATTAATACTATAAAACCACCAATAGTTGAATTAAATAATGAAAATATAAAAATATGAAAAGAGAATTTAATAAAAAGATGGAACCTCAGAAGAAAAGCCAAACTAAAATACAACATGAAATGGAAACCTCTGGAAGCCAAGCACAAAGCTCAAAAGAAATATTAGTTCTCGAAGAAAATGCTAAATCAAACAGAAAAAAAAGTCAAGAATAAAACATCCATAAAATCTGGAACACTGTGAGACAAACAATTCTATATCCTATACATAATAGCTATAGAAGAAGAAACCAAGCCAAAGGCACAGAAAATATTTTCAACAAAATCATCAAAGGTACTTATGGAGAGGCATGAGGCATAGAGAATACTGAATACAGAAAAGAAAGAACTCATGACACATAATAATCAACACATTAAATGTGCAGAATAGAAAAAGGATATTGACAGCTGAGGGAGAGAAGACAAACTCACTTATAAAGGCTATCATATTAGAACAACACCTTACTTACAAATCCAGAAAGGTCTAGACTTGTGGTCCACAAGTTCTGAAGACCAGAGATGCCAGCTTAGAGTACTATATCCAGAAAAATGATCACTAATAATTGAAATGAAAAGAGACATACTTTATGATTTAAAAATTTAAGGAATTTATGTCCATTAAGGTACTTCTACAGGGAGTACTAAAAGGAATCCTTTAGTATAAAGGGAAAATTAAGCACAACAATACACAAAAGAAACAAATAGTCCCATAATATTAGCTGAAATAGATTTAAGAGAGCAACACCACATCAAAGTAGCGGGAAGTAATAAACACTCATAACTTTCAATATTAATATCTCAATTGTCCAAAATAGGGCACCAAATAACATTTTGGATTAGGAAATAAGAACCATTTTCTACTGATTCCAGAATGCACAATTTGTCAACAAAGAAAGATAACACCTTAGGGTTAAAAGATGAAAAAGGTGTTCTGATGTATGTACACAAACACACAAAAAATAATACAAAGAATCATTAAGTCTAAGAGTTGGTCCTTTGAAAATAAATTAACAAGATCGGCAAACATTTAGCCATATGAACAAAAGAAAGAAAGAGGATCCAAACTAATAGAATCGGAGTTGAAAAGGCAGAGTTGTTCCTAGAGCCCAGTCCCAACTGATACACCTACAATACTACTCCAGAACTCAAGCAAGGCTCCGGGAGGCAGAAGAGGGAGAGAGGATGTAAGAGCCAGAATAGCGGAGTTGGCTGTGAGACTGAGCCTTCTAGAAATGCCAGAAGTTACACCCATGAATTTTCATCAACATGACTGCCGAAACATGACCTCAACAAGGGTAACACCAACAAACATGCTCATATAGACAAGGCAAAACTCGCACAACCTCAGTCCTGCTCAGTGCACTACAGGCAACTAAGCAATACTGAAATCAGAAGAAATAGTCCTCCCCGGAAAAGAGCACATCAAATGATTATACATGATTTATTTATGAACTTATTTATTTTTATTCATTTATTTTACATCCAGACTGCAGTTTCCTCTCCATCCTCTCCACCCACCCTCTCCTCCAACCTCCCTCTGCCTATTCCTGAATTCACTTCTCTTCTGTTTCTGTTCAGAACGGGGCAGGCCTCCCATGAGTGTCAACCAAGTGTGGTGTATCAAGTTGAGATAGGACTAACTTCCTCCCCTCATATTAAGGCTTGATAAGGCAACCAGTATGAATAGGTTCCCAAAAGCCTGCAAAAGCATCAGGGACAAGCAGCTATGTTTATAGTGATAATAATGAGAGAACTGTGAGAGGACAATGTGAAGTTGGTTGGAGAGTGACATGGGTGAGGATCTGGTGACAGTTAAACGAGGAAGATGAATATGGTCAACACGCATTGTATGAACATCTCAAAAACTAAATAAAAATAATATTTTAAAGTTTTTCATCATTTGTTTGTTATTTTTCAAAAGATATTCACTAGGTATCACTTGGAGTCAAGAAATATTCACAGAAATAAGTTTATATAGCAAATGGAAATCTACAATTAAAGAGAATATTGTGCTTTTGTAGATTAAATTCTAAGGGAAGTAAGAAAATAATAAGTAAGTTATGAATACCACCTTGGGGCAGAATGAGGATGAGTGATGCCAATGTTAATTCATCACAGTCATGGCTGTTGAAACAGAAAATGGCAATATTGTCAGTAACAGAGTACAAAACAGTGTTCAGGATTTTTATTACACAAAGCATAGGATTGAATGCATAGATCAATAGCAATTATTCCATAGAAGAGCTGGGAAAATGTGCATGTACTGACCCTCTTATGCATATTAATCTATTGATATAATTACAAAAATACACACAAATAATACTGTCAATTACTACAATTTATTTCACATTTGTTTGCTTATGAACAAAAATGGCTAGTATTGCAGAGCAGATAATAAAAACACAAATATACCCTTAGCTGACTTTAATCAAAAGCATGAAAATTGGGTCTCACGTGATCCTTCAGGTGGTCATAATAGCATATATATATATATATATATATATATATATATATATATATATATATATATACATACATACAGTTCTAGAAGAGGGCCTAAATTCAATTCCTCATACTCACATCAGGCTTAACTACCTGTATATGTAGTTTCAGAGGTTCTGATACCTTTGTTCTCACAGGGCAGCTACTCTCACATGAACATGCCCACACACAGATGAACACATACATACACATAATTAAAAATAATAAGAAACCATTTTTAAAAGGAAGGAATTAAAAAAATACAATCAACGTATATTGCTAAATATCATTTAAAATTAAGAAGATGTCAGTTCAAGAGTTTAAAGATATGGGTGAAATGGGCTTGAAAGCCAGGCATAATCACACAATTTAATATCTAGAGCATTTACTTCATTATTACAGGTTTGGCCATATTTGATTTTAAAAAAGGACCAAAATGGAAAATAACATTTTGATAAACATATGGAGAATGTTTCTTTATCATTAGCATTTAATACTAATGGAATGAGTTCTTTGTGAAGAAGGACTTCTACTTATGGACAGTCTCATAAAAAGCCCAGGATTTCCTGTTTGTGGTTTATAAAGATATGGCTTTATCTGGATTGATTAGACTAGTACTTCTCCTATGTGACTGAGCTCTGTATTTGAATATAGCTTCTGCCTGTATATTTCAGAACATGAAGTGCTACTTCACCCAGAGTTTAAGATGTAGTATTATTTACTTTAGGAGCAATGCCTTGATTTCATAACAACATGCACTTGTAAATGACAAAACATTATCCAGGGTCAATGTTTTTTCCTGTGCTATTATTTCTTAAAGGGATATATGAAAATAAAAATGCTTAAAAAATAAATAAAGCAACATTTTTATCCTCTACTTATTTTTTTTGTCTGCTCAAACCCATTAAGGACGTAATTTTCCTTTCTGGTATACTGCTTGTTTGATAAGTTTAATAATGAGGCAGCTCCTTGGTTGTAAAAGAGGATTTGATCAAACAATCTGCACAAAACAGCCTGGAAAAGGAAAGTCTTCAAAATCAAGAGGTAAAAGACATCAAGCTTCTGCAGGAAAATATTCTATCCAGAGAAAGAAGATTGTGGCCATTTATTGTAGCAATCATAAAATGCTGTAAAGATGGGAAAGTTATCGGTCCATTTTAATCAGGTTACTCAAACAGAACAGCTGCAAGCAGAGATTGCTGTTTAGGCTGAAAATGGGAAAGATTCCCTTATAAAATACAATGTTGTGAGGTCATATGTGAAAAAATGGGTCCTTTCTCTGCTGTTCTTCATAACAAAGCATAAAAGCATGTACGAACCAATTCAGAGCCTAACTGAGTATTGAACATCACAAATAATGGCCCAAATGTACTTTCAAGGACAAAGGTGGGTAAAAGAAATCAATTTCACCACAAAATTTGCCTTTTCATACATTTATTTTCTTTGAATTTTTATTCCCATATTAAGATTATGAAAATCAGACACCTGAATGAGAGTTCATGTAAACTAAAACACCAACATGTTGGTTCTAAATTGCCTACAAACAAAAGGTATTTATGAAACAACTGATATTGCTTATTCATTTAAATAAAGAAGTTTCTAATATTCTTCAATTCTCCATTAGTGAGAAGAAATATATGAATTGTCCAATATTGATTTGTGGGATTTTTTCCCTTTAAAGAGGTACTCAAAAAAATAAGACTAAGACACAAGAATTCCTACATCATGATTTAACTAACATCACTCTAATGAACTGACTTGTAACCTGTAGTTTTCCTTTACTAACATCAGATAATGCCTAGGTTTCACTATGGAGGAGTGTGGAAATTTTAGCTACAATAAGCTATATCATTCCTTTTTAGGAAGTTAAAATAAAAGATACTTCATTTATTTTCTAATCTATGTGATAAACGAGAAAAATCAAAATTAGCAACTGAAAGACTGGGGCTCATAAACACCTGCTGTCCCTCTTCCTGTTCCAAGGGAATTTCCAGTCTTCCTGAGTCAAAGAATGGACACTTTTCATAGAAGGGATGTTTTTGGTGCATAGTATATTTGCCTCAGAGTTGTGTTTCACAGACCAGAAACTTGGCTGGCAGCATTTGCTAGCCTTTCCAACACAACACTAGATTCCAGCTCTGACTAAGGAATGTTCAGGGGTGACCAGGGTCACATGTGTCATTTTTCTTTTTCTTCAATACTATCTTTTCATTTTATTTTACTTTCAGACAATAATTCTTTGAACGTTTCAAGCTTAAACAGCAAAAAAATAAAGGAAAATTTTGGAGAGTTTTAGTAGTCTAACATGAACTGTAATTACTTAGCTTCTTTTAGGTTTGTCCTTTTTGTATTCTGGAGAACATAGATCACAGGAGAGAGAAGAGCATGACTAGGAGTGTCTGGATCAATACATATATACCCTGTTCTGAAGTGCAGAAACAAGGATGTTGCACAGTGGTTAGGGAAAGCAGGTGTGTACGTGGCTGGGACAAGCAGGCCCTAGTCTTTTGCACATATTTAGAACTAAAAAGAGAAATTCCCTTTTGTGGCTTGAGCCTCAACTTGGCCCAGTCATTGGTGGGCCATTCCCACAAGCTCTGTGCCACCATTGTCCCAGCACATCTTGTAAGCAGAACAGACTGTAGGTCAAAGGTTTTGTGCCTGTGTTGGTGTTCCAGTCCAACCTTGAAAAGCCCTGCTAGTTTAGAGAAGATGGCTGGTTCAGGTTTCATATTCCTCATTACTAGACGTCTTTTCTAGGATCACTCTTTTAGAGTCCAAGGAGTTTCAACTGCACTAGGTTTTCACAAACCTTATGATTGCCCCCCTAGTTCCAGTCTTCTCTCCCAGGACTCTCTCCCTCCATCCATCCCCTCCTCTCCCATGCCTGATCCTTCTTGCTTCCACCACCATCTGCCCCCAGTAAACTCATAAAATCTATTCTATTTCCCCTTCCCAGGGATATCCATGTGTCCACCTTTGAGCCCTTCTTGTTACTTAGCTTCTTTTGTGGATTGTAGCATGATTATCCTTTAAAATAGCTAATGTCCACTTAAAAGCCAGCACAAACCTTGTTTTTCTGCCTGGATGGACAGCTCAGTGACCCAGGATAGAATCAAACTGGAGAAAAAAAGTCAATGAAATGATTGCTAACAATATTCTGCTATACTCATAGATAGGTACTTAGCCCAATCATCTTTTCCCTGATCTTGGGAACCTTTTCCTCTTACTGGGTTGCCTTGTCCAGCCTTGATATGAGGGTTTCTGCCTAGTCTTATTTTAACTTGTTATGTCATATTCAGTTTATATTCCTGGGAGGCCTGCGCTTTTCTGAAGGGAAAGAGAGGTGGAAAGGATCTGGGGGTGAGGGAAAGGTGAGGTGGGGCTGGGAGAACGGAGAGAGGGGATTCCGAGGTCAGGATATAATGTATGAAAGAAGAATAAAAAAGATTTCTGTGGGCCTCTCTAGCACTTTGTTTCTTCCTATTCTCATGTGGTCTTCATTTACCATGGTCTCCTATTCCTTGTTCTCCCTCTCTGTTGTTGATCCAGCTGGAATCTCCCATTCACCCAAGCTCTCTTTCCCTCGACCCTCGCCCTTCACTACCCCCACTCCTGTCCAGGCTGTTCATGTAGATCTCATTCCATTTCTCTGTCATTGGGCGATCCCTGTGTCTTTCTTGGGGTCCTGATTTCCAGGTAGCCTCCCTGGTCATGTGAGTAGCCGTCCAGTCATCCTTGTTCCACATCTAGTATCCTGTTATGAGTGAGTACATACCATGTTTGTCTTTCTGAGTCTGGGATACCTCACTCAGGATGATTTTTTCTAGGTCCATCCATTTGTCTGCAAACCTCATGATGTCATTGTTTTTCTCTGCTGAGTAGTATTCCATTGTGTATATGTACCCACAGAAATCCACAAAGATACCCCCACAACAGACTGCTGGTAATGGTCGAGAGACAGTCCGAATTGACCTACTCTGGTGATGGGATGGCCAAACACCCTAATTGTCGTGCTAGAAACCTCATCCAACTACTGAGGGATCTGGATGCAGAGATCATGACTAGGCCCCAGGTGGATCTCTGGGAGTCCAATTAGCAAGAATGAGGAGAGTTTATATGAGAGAGAATTGTTGAGACCAAGGTCGGATAAAGCACAGAGACAAATAGCCAAACTAACTGGAAACACATGAAATATGAACCAATGGCTGAGGGGTCACCAACTGGATCAGGCCCTCTGAGTGGGTGAGACAGTTGATTGGCCTGATCTGTTTGGGAGGCATCCAGGCACTGGCACTGGGTCCTGTGCTCATTGCATGAGTCGGCTATTTGAAACCTGGGGCCTATGCAGGGTCGCTTGGATCGGCCTGGGAGGAGGGGACTGGACCTGCCTGGACTGAGTCCACCAGGTTGATCTCAGTCTGTGGGGAAGGCTTTGCCCTGGAGGAGATTGGAATGGGAGGCGGGCTGGGGGGAAGGTGAGGGGGGCGTGAGGGGGGAGAACAAGGGAATCTGTGCCTGTATGTAGAACTTAATTGTATTGCAAAATAAAAATTAAAAAAAAAAAAAAATTTGTCACTGACAATGTTGACATCCAACTTAGATATTTTGTCAGGGACTTTATAGCTTTTTTTTCTTTTTGTCCTTAACTGTGTAAAAACATGTATAATATGATATATATTATATGTATTATGTTTTATATTAGATATTTGACTATTATATATTGTACATATAAACATATATATACAACATATGAGAATTGAACAGCTATTGTGAGAAAGCCATTCCTTACATACTCTACACTGACCTACACAATCTATCAATCCTCTTACTTCAACCTGGGTGTTGAGAGTCTAGTTCTGAGCTAATAATACACCTGGCCTAACTATGAACTTCTCTCCTGAATTAATGAGTTGTATTAATCTACTGTGTTATTGTCATACCTTATCTTTAAATCAATAAAGTCATTTGAATCCAAAAAAAAAAAAGAATAAAAAAGAAAGAAAAGACGTTGCTCTTCTTGTTAGGGTGCCTTGTAATCATTTCTCATTGCCAATGTCTGCATCACCACCACCCTTTATGAATTAGACATCAGTTGTAGCACTTGCAAGATGGACCCTGCACCTCACCAGGTAACACAGTAGAGATGAACTTGTTGGCCGAGATGTGGGTGAGCCAGTCCTGACATTACAAGCATGGGAGGGCTGCCCCAACTATTCATCTGTCACTTGGCAGAATGATATGGGCAGAGGAGAGATCCCCCACCCATCATGCTCACCAACACCTGAAGCAGTTGTAAGAGCTGAGATCATTAAGAGTGGGAGAGCTGTTCCTGCCCCTCTGAGCTGCAGCATTCCGAGGAGTGGCACCTACACCTCGCCTGGGCAGCACAGTAGAGCTGGCTCTGATGGTGTAGGTGTGGGAGAATTGACTTTAAGGATGCAAAGGCAGGAGAAATGCCCCCCCCCTTGCTCATCACTGCAAGGGGTGAAGTAGCCAGGACAATGTTGGAGAGTTTACCCTGATGGTGAAGACAGAGGAGAGCTGATGGGCTGACCAACCCTGCAACTACCCGGGCCCCAAGACCCAGGGTCATGTTTTGGTCAACCCCAAATTCAACCACATCTGTGATCATCTGGAGCTCGGGGGTAGGGTGTCGGTCCTACAGAGGCAGGGCTTCAGGATCTCCAAGACACAGGGCAGCATCGCATCGTGTTATCCAGGAAGAGTCCCAGTGAGGGTCCAGCATGGATGGTGTAGCAGAGACCAGAGGCCTCAAACCAGATCAATGATTCCTTGGAATAATGCCTGAATGTAAAAATGTATGGGTAAAGGAGGTTACTGCATGACTCACTATATCAAACTGTAGCTTTTATGACATAATTCTCCTTTTCTTCCTTTTTCCCCTTTTTTTTTCTTAAATTTTGTTTTTTTATGTAATTTTTTTTTGGTGGGTGGGAGGGAGATGGGTGAGATCAGGAGACATGACGTAGAGACAGGATGTGAAAGACACAAAGAATAAGTAAAAAGAAATTTTTTAAAAAACTGAAAAATTACTGTCACAACTTAGCAAACAGAGTCAGTATTGCAGTTCTTCTGTATATATGTGTGTGTGTGTGTGTGTGTGTGTGTATGCTTGAATTGACAACCATAAAAAACAAGGTTTGAAATAAACTAAGACATCAAATAATATTAAATATGATTGTTTTTAAACGCAAGCATGGAGATTTCCTCTTTAGACACTATCTGGCAAAACACGTTACTTTTTACCAAGCAAATTGACTTACCTGTCTATCCTGCTTAAGGATATTAGAAGAGTCTCCTTTAATAGCACTTTGTCACATTTAAGATGTAAAGATGCAAACCTAGAAACCAAACCAGAAGTTCTGAGGGAGGGAGGGAAAGCTGACTAAGTCTTAGTTAAAATTAAGTATTTTTTCCATGTAATGTAGTGTCACGGCCTAGGCACAGTCAGACTACAATTCTACTTGCTTTAATGTCTTGGCTGAATGCTTTCTGCATAGTCCAACTTATGCAAATCATGTAGCTCCAGGTGTCCTACCATTTATAGCCTTGTTTTCAATCAAACATTTAAACTTTTTAAGGCCCAATACTCATTAGGAAGGTCTTGGAGATGTTCTAAATATCCAGTGTTTATAGTATTGTTGTTGGGGGATATTTGATCACACTGTGAACTCCAGTTTGCATTTGCATTGAATAAATAAAATTAACCTTGGGTCAGGAGGCTGAGTTAGCAACTAATTGACAGAAAGTAATCATAGAGCTTTAGAAGGTATCTGGGAGAGAAAGAAAGACATAGGACAAAGTAGGGTGGGATTTGGAGTGGTGTGGCATTTTCTGGTTTGGCAGAGTGGAAGCATGGGTCTTTCAGAGATGCCAGTAGGGGGAGAGGGTTAGCTAGTTGCTACTCAGCCTCTCTGAGCTCTCAGGTTTTCACCCCCCATACCCCCTCACATCCTCAAAACAAGAATTAGGGCTTTATTATTTTACGAGAATAATACATTAACTATCCCCTCACTTAGAAATGACTGGAATGTCACAGCAGACCAGGGAGACACTGCAAGAGAAGAGCAACTGAATTTACAACTACTTGGCAAATACAGTGTTGGAATGGCTTAGAATCATGAAACTGTAATTTGATGAATGGATTCAGCAGAAGGGAAAAAGACTTAATAATGGAAGAAAAATTATAAATGACTGAATAGAAACCCAAAATACCACTATAAATTTAATCTTTATAATATACGGACATTTAGAATTGTAGTGAGGTCATTACATATATATATGTGTGTGTGTGTATGTGTATATATGTATATATATGTATGTGTATGTATATATATACATATATATATATATGTATATATATACATACACACACACACACCATAATGGTGTTTTAATTTTTAGCCATGGATAGATAAAATTATATGAAAAAAAGAGGAGATGCTGGCTCATACTGAGATATTATAGTAGGTCTTGACTGTATCTTTGGGTTCTATATCTGAAGAGGGTAAAACAACTTTTACAAGTATTTAAAACCAAGAATTTAGGATTCTGAATCCAAGAATTAGGTTTGTTTTATTGTGTTAGAGGGCAATAAAATGTTTCTGAATAATCCTAAGGCAAGTAAAGGTACAAAAGCACCTCCCTATACACACACAAATAAATGCTACAGCTAAGCTCCTGCTCCAGTTATTTCTTTGTTATTTCTTTGTAACTGAACACAACACACACACACACACACACACACACACACACACACACACACACACACACCATGCATGGATATAGATGCCACTAGCACACCATCTGTCTATGTTGTTCTTGTGTATCTTTTATCCAAAGTAAAGCTCACAGCTAACCAGATTTATTCTGTCAAATGCCAATCCAGGCCTGCAAAGTACATGGCTTGGAAATCAATTACTAAGTGAATATAACATGTAGGAATTTAGAAACTTTATAGATCAGGAAGATGGTCTAAATCTTACATTCAGATTTTAATAGTAAGGCATGATGATTTAGACATTCTCGTTATGATTCTCATCCTTTAAATTTTTCATAAGCATGTGACAAATTTGTTAAGTAGAAGGTCTGAAGTCAATAACATCAACAGCACCTGGTGGAGACTGCAGCATGAGTAGAATTGTTAGCAGAAGCAAATGTCCTCAGATTACTCAGCATCACACATCAGATGATGCTATCACTCCTGGTCATCTGTTTGGGCTTTTTCCTATTAGAAAGAAATATCTGTGTTTTTTCCTCTTCCTGATGTTTAGCATCTAAGAGTCTTTGTCATTGTTACAGATCTCCTTAGCTGGGGAACAAAGACCCTAATGTTGGCATTGAGAAATTTCTTTTTTTCTTTTATTTTCTTTCTTTTTTTTTAATAAAAAAATGATGCTTAAAATTGTGTGTGTGTGTGTGTGTGTGTGTACTTTTAAGTATAATCTTTATCCATAAGATTCACCTAAAATGGCCATGTTAACTATATGGTTATTATGTAGATAGAAGGAGGAAGATAATTTAAAAAAATAAGGAAATAAACAGGGAAAGAGATTTATGATTGTTTTTACATTTTGTAATTCCAGACTGACTACTTGAACTGTTTGTGGAATTTTGTGGGTGGTGATATGACTGACTGAGAATCCCTGAGTGTCAAAATTTTGTAGGGCCTGGCACAGTGGTTTTTTTTTTTTGTTTGTTTTGTTTTTATGAACATGGCTGAGCAATTATTTGTGGAGTAGGATGTCAATACCTTTAGGTATATGGCAAGGAGTGATATAGCAGGGTAATACTGTAGATTTTTTTTTTAGATTTTTTCAAATTTTCCATGCTGATTTGCAGAGTGGCTACACTTACTTGCTTTCCCATCAAAACTGAATGAGTATTCCTCCTTGTTCATACACCATTACCACCGCTTCTCCAGGCCACCATAATTCCTTATTACATTCTAAATCTTATCCCAATTCCCACTGATAGTGAAGCTACCACTCCTCATCAAAGTAGCCTCTCCTTATAAGTAATAATACAACCACTGAAAATTACAACTAGACACAATGCAGAGAAAACAGATTGTGGGGAGCCTATCTCCAGTGGATACATCCACTCCACAGCTACCATATGGTTCATGGAACATAAAAAGAGGAGTCAGAAAAATAGTGAAAGCCAGAATAGAGAGAATTGTGCTGTGGAACAGTGTCTACTAGAAATGACTTTATAAATAAGACCAGGACAATGGTGATGTCAACTGACATGTTCTCATGGGAAAGAAAAATTTTTGTAGGGTCCCACCACCAGACAAAGAACTACAGGCAACAAATGACTGCTAGGAGGAGAATTAGCTCCTTTCAGGGATAAGCCACCTTATTGTTTGCCCAAAGCAGAATGGTCAGCCTAGAAACCATATACACACTACCAACACAAAAGGACTTAGCAGTTTGTGCTAATGGAAATATAAACATATATATTTGCATAAACACATACACACATATATATGCACATTTATATCTGTAACAATAATAATACAAAATAGAGGCTATCAACTAGAGAGTGTGTGGGCACATGGGAAGAGTTCTGCAGAGGGTATTGAAAGTGGCTAGAGGGAAGGAAGGGATGAGGAAGTGATATAATTCTATTTAAATTTTTAAAAAATACATTAAAAATTCAATTATATTTTAAAGACAGATTTAGCATTTGTAGTAGATTTAACCAGTCATTTAGATAAGTTAAACATGCATCTCCAGTGTTCATTTAATTCAAAATGTATTTGCCTAGAATTCAATGCTAGCATCTTACACTTCTTTTCTCTCTGTGAATTGGAAGGAGTCCTCTGTCCACTGCAATATTTTTCTGCCTCCATTGTCTCACCATCCTGACAGAATAGCACAATATTAAGAGCTCCATATCAGACACCATTTGCTACTATTCAAAGACTGGTTTGTGATTTAATGATAGTCTCCCCCATCCCTGTTCCCCATACATTTTACACAATGTATCACACCCAGTAAGTATTAAACAGAAGCATTTTGAACATGTCAATATGTTAAGTTATATAGTATTGTGCTTTGGGCTTAAAGAACCTACATTTAAATCATAGTTTTTCTTTCTTTGGGAGAAGGTCTCATGTTTGGTGAAAATAAGACATCTCAGGAGTTGGATCTCTTGAGGTTCCTAAAGTCTCCAGGCAAGTTGCTTCCCATCCTTTTTAGAGCATCAGTTCTTACTCTTATAGAAAAGCTAACTGTGACAAGCTGATGAGGTTATCTGTAAGAAGTGCACTGGATGCCACTGTGTGCTCTAGTTGCTCAGGCTGTTAGAGTGGGGACCCTAGCCCAGACCCTTCTTTGACTGTCTTCTCCAAACCCAGCTGCTGAGCTGACACAAAATCTTGTTAAATATGCCTGTGGCCTGGCACTTCAGAAGTCTGAAAAGTTCACTTTTATCTAATTAAACTTGAAAGCCATAGTTGAATTCAGCAACATCTTTTAAACAATAACATTTCATAAGCAATAGCTTTCTTTATTTGTTAATCTGGTTTCACCCCAGAAAATTTATAAATTTTAATCAGAATAATAAATGAATATTTTAGATTCTCTATTCATTTACCAATTACATGAAGATATTTATAATGTTCATTCACGGTTGTATATTTTTGTTTCTAGGTCACAAAATCATTTTATGATATTGAGATTAACTCTCCTGTAAGACATGAAAAGCTTATGTAATGAGGTGCTCATATTGGACTAATTCAGGCAATACTGCAAGTCACTATTAACATCAGGGATCTACAGTAGCTTAACATGTTTCATATAATTAATACTAACCTTCAATCATTTGAGATTTATACACACTGTAAGCTACTCAAATTATGTAGCTAAGAACAGCTGGTAATTGATAATATCTACCTCCAGTCTCAGGAAATTGTAATCTCCATTAACAGTCTCCTGATGAGATCAGGACAAAAGGAGAGAAGTGAATTCTGCTTGGTTTTTGTATAATCTGTCCTTCAGGGCAAACAGAAAATCAAAATTGCTAAAAATAAAAACTGAATTCACCCATCAACTCACCATTTTGTTATCCGAACATCTCCAATAACAGGACTGAATAAATGGTAAGCCTAGAAAAGATTAAAAGAAAGTAGAATATTTAATTTTTCTAGAATAATATTGTTATTTCCAACACCATAATTGGTAAATTCGACCCATAATAAGTCTCCCTAACAATAGTAAGTAATGCTTAGGCTATATGTACTCTATAATGTGTTTTTTGTTTGTTTGTTTCAAACTTAGAATGAGTCACATTTTTGGCTTGTTACCATTCAAATCATAAAATGCTCATGTGTAATAGAGGAAGTGTGGATAATTGATGATGAACATCTTTAGTTTTCCTCATTACCTCATCTCTTGTAACAAGATAACTAATTCACAAGTTATAAAGCTTCTACTCCTTTCTTCCATAAAATGCAACTAAAGAGAACTCCTCTGTGAGACATAAAAATCTCGATATTGGTACAGAATGGCATTCAGTCAGACCCAGCATCACTGAAGTACTTTGTGAAAGGTAAAATCCCATTGTCAGACTAGCCCTGCATGAAATTGTGATTTTTTAATATAATATTTTTATTAAAAATATTTTTTTCCTTTTACATACCAACTCCCTCCCTCCCTCCTCTTTTCCTGTTCCCCCCTCGTACTCCCATTCCACCTCCATCTCCTCCTCATAGAGAATAAGACCTCCCTTGGGTAGTCAACACAGGCTGTTATACCATGTTGGGGCTAGACTTAGCCCCTTCCTACTGCATCAAGGCTGAGTAAGGCATTGCACTATAGGGAAGGGGGTTAAAAATGCCAGTTTCTGTACCCGGGGTAAGTCCTGGTCCCATTGCCAGGAAACCCACAAACACATCAAACCACTCAACTTTGACCCACATGTAGAGGGCCTGGTTAGGTCCCATGTATGCTCCCCAACTGTCAATCCACAGTCCATGAGCTCCCATTAGTTTGGGTCAGCTATTTCTGTGGTTTTTCCCATCGTGATTCTGACCCCCCTTGCTCTTATAATCCTTCCTCCCTCTCTTCAACTGAACTCCAGGATCTTGGCCAAGTGCTTGGCTGTGGGTCTCTGCATCTGCTTCCATCAGTCACTGGATGTAGGTTCTATGATGACAATTAGGGTAGACACAAATATAAGTGCAGGGGAAGGCTAGTTCAAGCACCCTCTCCACCACTGCTATGGGTCTTAGCTGGGAACAACCTTGTAAGTTCCTAGGGATTTTCCTAGCTGCAGATTTCTCCCCATCCCCTTAATGGTACACTCTGTCAAGATATCTCTTTAATTGCTCTCCCTCCCCATCTCTCCTCCCCTCCCCTCCACTCTATTACCCCCTCTCAGTTTGCCAGGAGATCTTAACCCTTTTCTCTTCCTGGGGTGATCCATATGTGTCCCTCTTAGTGTTCTCCCATTTACCTAGCTTTTCTGGGGTTGTGGATTTTAGCCCGGTTATCCTTTGTTTTGCTTCTAACATTTCCTTATAGTGAGTACATACCGTGTTTGTCTTTCTGGGTCTGGGTTACCTCACTCAGAATGATTTTTTCTAGTTCCATCCATTTGCCTCTAAATTTCATGGATGACATTGGTTTTTTTTTTCCACTGCATAATACTCCATTGTATAAATGTACTACACTTTCTTTATCCATTCCTCTGTTGAAGGGAATCTAGGTTGTTTTCAGGTTCTGGCTATTACAAATAATGATATCTGAAAATGGAAAGATTTCCCATGTTCTTGGATAGGTAGGATCAACATAGTAAAAATGGCAATCTTACCAAAAGCAATCTACAGATTCAATGCAATCTCCATCAAAATCCCCATGCAATTCTTCACAGACCTTGAAGGAATAGTACTCAACTTCATACGGAAAAACAAAAAACCCAGGATAGCCAAAACAATCTTACACAATAAATGAACTTCCAGAGGTATCACCATTCCTGACTTCAAGCTCTACTATAGAGCTATAAAAATAAAAACAGTTTGGTATTTGCATAAAAACAGACACATTGGCCTCCACTCCCCAAATCAAGGAAGGCCGTGGAGGTTTCAAGGTCTGCTTTCACTTTCCCTTCCAGCTGCCCACTCCAGGCTCCTTGTGCAGTGCTCAGGCCCCCCCCCAATCCCCGATCTGACCATGGTCACACTGAGGGTACATCCTGAGGCCCAAGCCAGGAGGGATATGTTTCTTGAAGACCTGTGTAGCAAGACAGAAAATCTGCTTGGCAACTGTTTTCCCAAGAAGATCTCAGAGCTGGATGTATTCTTAAAGGAGCCAGCTTTCAATGAAGCCAACCTGAGCAATGAGAAGGCTCCATTGGACATCCCAGTCCCTGATCCAGTCAAGGAGAGAGAGAAGGAGGAGCAGAAGAAACAGCAGGAAAAGGAAGAGAAGGATGAGAAGAAGAAAGGGGAAGATGAAGACAAAGGTCCTCCCTGTGGCCCAGTGAACTGCAATGAGAAGATCATGGACCTTCTACAGCACCTAAAGCCTGAGATCAAGGATGTCATTGAGCAACTCAATCTGGTCACTACCTGGTTGCAACTACAAATACCTCAGATAGAGGGTGGAAATAATTTTGGAGTGGCTGTCCAGGAGAAGGTGTATGAGCTGATGACCAGTCTTCATATCAAGCTGGAGGGCTTCCACACTCAAATCTCAAAGTACTTCTCAGAGAGGGGTGATGCAGTGGCCAAAGCAGCCAAACAGCCCCACGTGGATGATTATTGGCAGCTGGTGCATGAGGTGGACGAGGCAGAGTACCAGGACATCCAGCTGATGGTAATGGAGATCCATAACGCTTATGCTGTGTTATATGACATCATCCTGAAGAACTTTGAGAAGCTCAAGAAGCCCTGTGGAGAAACAAAGGGAATGATCTATGGAACCCCATCTCTTGTTCTCTGATGGGCAAAAGAGAGACCCTCCTGCTCTTCACCAGGAACTCTGGACTGTGCCCAATCTTCTTTCTGCTGAGGTTTCTCACTTACTCTGCCTCCCAAACACAATAAATACATGGTTGCCCACCAGGAAAAAAAAAAAAAACCAGACACATCCATCAGTGGAATCAAATTGAAGACCTTGACATTAATCCACACAGCTACAAATACCTGATTTTTGACAAAAATAAGTCAAAATTATACAATGGAAAAAAGAAAGCATCTTCAACAAATGGTCCTGGCATAACTGGATATCTACATGAAGAAGAATGTAAATAGATCCCTATCTATTTCCATGCAAAAAACTCAAGTCTAAATGGATCAAAGACCTCAAGATAAATCCAGTTACACTGAATCTCATAGAAGAGAAAGTAGGAAATAGCCTTGAACACATTGGTACAGGAGACCACTTCCTAAATATAACTAACAACAGTAGCACAGGCACTGAGAGCAACAATTAATAAATGGGACCTCTTGAAACTGAGAAGCTTCTGTAAGGTGAAGGATACTGTCAATAAGACAAAAAGGCAACCTACAGAATGGGAAAAAGATATTTACCAACCACACATCAGATAGAGGCCTGATCTCTAAAATATTTAAAGATCTCAAGAAACTAGACAATAAAATATCAAATAATTCAATTAAAAATGGGCTACAGAGCTAGAGAATTCTCAACAGAAGAATCTCAAATGGCCAAAAGACATTTAAGGAAATGCAACATCCTTAGCCATCAGAGAAATGCAAATAAAAATGACTCTGAGATACCATCTTATGCCTGTCAGAATGGCTAAGATAAAAAAATACAGATAACAGCTTATGTTGGAGAAGATGTTGAGAAAGAGGAACACTCCTTTAATGCTGATGGGAATGCAATCATGTAGAGCCACTCTGGAAATCATTATGGCAGTATCTCAGAAAATTGGGAATCCACCTACCTCAAGACCCAGCAATACCACTCCTGGGCATATACCCAAAGTTGCTCAACCATAAAACTATGTTTTTTTAATCTCTGTCTTGGTCCCATTTTAGCTAGTGTTTCAGTTTACAGACAACACTGAGGAAAAACACTCTTCCCCTATGTTTTTTATCAATCACCTCAAAGACATGAAGCTGTGTTTTGAGTTGTGTAATATTAGATTTTCTTAAAAAAAAAACTTTTAACAGAAGTATAAATAATATATTATGACAGAATCGAAAGTAAAGCAACTCTCTTCATCTCTAGGAATTCTGAAAGAGCCTGTTGTTGACTTTAGTAAAGTTTATAAAGCTCTCCAAGCATACCCGAAGCACAAATGAGGCACAAAGGAAATAAAATTAGCACAGAAGATGAAGCTGGAAAAGAATGAATGCAGCAATAAAGCCCAGTGAGGGACAAGAGAGTTGGAGTCATCATTACTCCACCAGAGATGTTCAGCCTGCAATTTTTTTTAGGACCCGTGAATATATCTTCTGGACATAATTTAACCATATAGGTCCTTAAAAGTAGAAAGTAGAAAGATGCCTTAAAACAGGCATCATAGAGTTTAGTGAAAGTGTCAAAAGAGATTGATAGCATGGATCCATGACCAAAAGTCATTGCTTCCAAAGTTGGAGAAATGAGAATTCTGACCAAAGGAAACCTGGCTCCTCCTCAAAGCTGCAATTATCACCTCACTGACAATCTGAGAGACTAAAAAATAGCCAAAAAGGTACATGAATAAGGAAACAGTTTCTTTTACAAGGCCTATAGGACTCAGGAGAAAGGCATCTACACCAACACCTGTTGTTAGCAAAGTAAGGCCTGTGCTGCACTTCTGATCTGCAGTACTATAAAGCATTTGTGTTATTTTAGTCATTAAAACTATGGCACTTTGGAAGAACCATGATGGGACTCTAATACAAGGACTACCCAGTCCATTGTATTGTCCTATATCTTTCTCTAAAAATCATCTGTTAAATTATCTTTATTTCTCAGAGTTTGCCAAAGAAAAAGATATTCCAGCCGGGCGGTGGTGGCGCACGCCTTTAATCCCAGCACTCGGGAGGCAGAGCCAGGCGGATCTCTGTGAGTTCGAGGCCAGCCTGGTCTCCAAAGCGAGTTCCAGGAAAGGCGCAAAGCTACACAGAGAAACCCTGTCTCGAAAAAACAAAAAAAAAAAAAAGAAAAGAAAAAAGAAAGAAAGAAAAAGATATTCCACACCAGCATGTGCTTCAAGCCCGAGAAACGAAGAAATATACATTGTTTTTATTAAGATGTAAGGAGCTTTAGAACTCATTCAATAACCCGAGTATAACAGCATCCAGCACCATCTATTAAATGGCTACTGTGAGTGAGACAGTGCTCTGTGCACATTCGGTTACAGTATTTAAGTTCCCATTATACATCTCCCCATCAACCCTGAGAGGAGAGGATATTCATTCTCCACTGTCATACATGCAGATGCACAGAGAGGCCAGGCAAGAGTGTTAAGAGTGTTGTGACAGCCAGGGTTGATTTTACTATGTCCTAAACTCAAGATTTGTGGAAGATAAGGATATTTACTTTCAAATACAAATAAAACAGTAAATTGAAGAAAGATTACTTGAGGAAGTGTCACACTGACAGCAAACCATTCAAGGGGTGTCTCCAGCTCAGATGCTTAAGTTTCTAGTGAAACTCCATTGCATTGATCCATAATGACAGATACCGTTCAGACAGACCAGGTAATAATTAGAACCTGTGGTGTCTGATGAAGGAAAACTTGGCAGGATTCTAAGTTTCATTTACAAGCAAGGTAAAGAAGCTTTGAATGCTGAAAGGAGAATGCTGTGACCTTAGGGAAAAACACTTCAGCCATCATTCAGTTGCGTTATTAAGGCCTCAATGTGTACTCGAGAGCAATTTCTGAAATGATTCAGATAACTGCTTTGTGGTGATCTAAGACTCTTGAACTGGAGATTATTTGTGAAACAAAGCATGGCTCTGCTGTGTATTTTTTTTCTTCACCTTAGGAAATGCATAAAGTCACTTAGTAGTGGCAGAAGAGCAGAGGAGGCAGCAGCGTGTTAAAATATCTTTTTAAGTTTCCCCACACGTGTAACAGAATAAAATAAAAACGAGAATCCTCTGCAGGGCAAGGCTATTCTATCCTGCTTGCCCACACCACTCTGCTTTTTCTTAAGTCCTTCATATGAGTGTCCCAGAGATAAAAGGAGTTGGTTATCTCAGTAGATAAAAGATGCCACTGGAGAAAAGCTTAAATAAAGATTTAGAGATGGACAAAACCGTGTGGAATGGCAAAGGGACACCTTGACAGAAGGAGGCATTATAAAAAGTGTCAATGAATCTTGTGCCTAACGGAAAAGAGAAGAGAAGAGAAATAAAAAGGAGGAGGATGTTGTGAGCTATTGTGTTTGCTTACAGAAAAGCCCTGAGGTTTCTTCGTCAGGAGGCAGAGCTTTCACATTAATGTTGTGAACACTCTCACTCCCACTTAACACGTCGGCATATTTTGCATTGTGTTCTCTGCAACATTTTACATGAGAAATACAAAACTCAATTATAAACAAATATTAGCTGTGGTAGCTAAGTTCTTCCACAACATAATTTAATGTATTTTCCCATAGTCGTGTATTGTGTTTTAAAGACTGTCAGGTTGAATTTTTCCAAGAGTTGGAAAAAGCTGAAAAATATGAAGTATTCATTTCATATTGTGTCAGGAAACAGCTTCTCATTTAGCTATAATTCTCTGGTTACAGAAGGAGCTTAAACACATGAGTAAATGGGGGAATACTGTCTAAAAAGAGCACGTCAGGTTTGCTGTTGATCCCTAAGGGAATTTTCCTGCATCTTTAAATGTTTATATTAAATACAATTCAAATGCATATGATTATTTTGTTCTCAGGTTTATGAAAATTGATGAATAAAATGGTTGAACTGTAAGAAAAAAATATTTTAATTTGGAAACTGCACCATGCCACATCTAAGTACTAATTGTTTTGGTATACTTACAGACTCAAGGATATTTACAGCTCTTGCTTCCATTGTGTCATTTTTATGTGACAATTTAAGCAAACAAACTCTCATTTCAAGGATGCAAATAGGTGGTTGCATAGTTCTTTGTGTAGGACTGAGGCTTTGTAAGCTTTCCTCTGTCTATTTGAACATCTCTATTTTCTGCCCTTGTCCAGCTCACTTTCAGGCATTTGTAAGATTCACATTTTGGTGAGACTTTATGAGTATACCTTCTGACATTTCTAGAAGACAAAATCACACAGACAACTCCCCATTCCTCTGTCTCTTAACCTTCCACCCCCTTTTCCACAGTGATTCTTGAGCATTAGGTGTGGGAGTTTTATTGTAGATGAATATATTGGTACTGTACTGGGCTCCATAACTCTGCATTTTGATTGGTCGTAGTTTTCTGTAATGGTCTCTTTCTGTTGCAAAGAGAAGTTTCCTTGATATGGGTTAGACTATACTTACTTATGAGTATGAAACGGAAGGTGGAAATGGTGTAATTATATTATAATTTCAAAAATAAAAGAAATTAAAAATGGATGGTTCATCAACATGGTATATCAGTAACCATTTCTTCTGACAAAATTATTCAGCATCTCATATGGATATATATTTTTTCACCTGTTTTCTATGTGTTTTGATGAAATTACTTCTACCTCTATCTCCCAAGTATATAATTTATTCTAAGTTGATTGGTGTCTTATGTTCTCTGTGAAGATTGGTTTAGAGATGTACTTAGAATACACTGAGAGCCAATGAATTGAAGTAAATATTTGGTAATTTCTGCTCTTGATGGTAATTTCAAAAATTTCAAACTAGAACTGTTGGAATACCCTACTGACAAGAGAAGCTTGTTTTTGATAAAGTAAAACAGACATAGGCAAAGTAGGATTCATGAGCTTGAGTGGACAGAGAGCTCATGATGTCAGTAGATTCCCAGGTTCAAATCTTCTTTTTTGGGCAAGGAAGTCTCTCCAGCAAATGGCAGGTAAAGAACACCCGAAATGCCATTGTACTAGTGATGCTCAGTTTTCTAAGTTACAACTCACTTGCTACAAAATTTTCTGGTTGTAGGATCCTTGTATTGAATTTTTATACATAAAAGATGTAATTTTAGTCTCTTATTAATTTGAACTGTTATTTCAGTTTATTGTGTAGTCCATATGTTGAAATAAATATTTCTGAAAAACTTGATATTACATAGAGAAAAGGCAATAGATAGTAGACCAGAAAACCTGAGTTCTTCTTATTGTACTATACACTAGTTATTTAAAGATAATAAACTGCTGCTAGGAAATAAGTAATAATATTTTCATAGTTAATCTGTCATGTGAAGTAACATTTTGTTATGCTGAAAGTTTACTGGAAACATCTACAGTAGAAACCATATATACCCATTTGCTTATTGAAAATTAAGCTGCCGGGAGGCGGTGGTGCACTCCTTTAATCCCAGCACTTGGGAAGCAGAGCCAGGTGGATCTCTGTGAGTTTGAGGCCAGCCTGGTCTATAGAGCGAGATCCAAGACAGGCACCAAAACTACACAGAGAATCCCTGTCCCCAAAAAAACTATATTTTGTAGGTATTTGGGCTTGTGATTTTCTTGATTTTTCCCCATTAATTAGCATAATATCATGGCTCACAAGCACCAGCTTCCATATGTACTGCTAGATTGAAAGTCAAAGTTTATCTTCTACTATAATTCAATTTTTAAGGGTCACACTATTTAAAGTCATATAGCAAAGTGTTGGTCTGAGGAAATGGACATTGCAAGGATAATCTCAGGCTACAGACGAGATCTTTTTGGCCCTAACATATTTTGTAATGAAATGGACCACTTTTACTCCTTTTATAATGGAATGAAATACTTTCACAATATTTTAATGTGTAGGAACTGGCAAGAACTTTCTGCACAGGAGTCTAACAGTGCAGGAAATAACCCCAGGAACTCTCACATTGGATTGCATGATAACTGGGCATCATGGGAGCAAAGAAGCAGCCTACAGAATGAGAAAGTGTTTGCCAACTGCACATTAGATAAGGTACAAGGTTTCACTATTTAGCATTGGTGGATGTGAAACTTGCTATGTAGACCAGTCATGCTTTGGACTCACAGAGAACCTTCTGTCTCTGCCTCCCCAGTGCTGAGATTCGAGGTATGCACTATCACTTCAAGCTTTGAAATTAATTTAAATGAAATTAAACAAAGAAAAATTTAGAAGTGTTTTCCTGATGGTATTCACAGATGAATGGAATGGGGTTAGAACTTTAACAGCTAGTATACCTTTCATTTTTTATTGTCTTATTTACATAGGACATAGGTTCTTGGCACAAAGTTTAGGAAATACACAATCTTTAAGAAATAAACTTCAGATATCCTAATATAAGCATGCCAATATCTGCTGATGTTTGTTAAAATTTTCATAGTATCTTTTCATGTATATATGTGCATGCAAGTACATATACAGCAACATGTATGTACACTAAGATTTTCATTGAATAATCCAAATAGCCTGTGACTTGTGAAATATTTCTGTCAGTAGACTGACTCCTGGACCATTATGGTGAGTATTGAATTTCAAAGTTGGGTTATTTTTTTCCCCTCTACTGCATGAAAATGTTAATGTTGCTGATAATTCCCACCAAATATCTTGAGGAATAGTTAACATAAAGGCAGTAATGTTGGTATTGTTTGTTCTTGGGAATGAGAGACTGAGCTCAAGTCTGAGTTCTCCAAGCTGGAGTATTTCCACTAGCAATATGATCTACAGAGGAGTGTAGGCTTGAGGTCATGGCTGAGTTTTCAAACAGGTCTAGAAAAGATTAACAGTCATAAGCTATCATTTTACCATGAAAAATTTAGGCTTCTCAGCTAAACAGTTTGAATTCTGGTTCTGCTAGACTGGTAGAAAAGAGGTTTGTACTAGCAGGAAAGTTTCCATAGTCAACTGAGTTTAGAAGAGGGCTTGTGACAAAGCAAGGATGTCCTATCACGGGTCTTAGCAGCTCTGACTATGCCTGCACCATCAGATTTCAAATGTTCTCTGTCTAAATGCTTGGCCCTCTTAAAATAGTAGACCAATACCTGCTAAGACTAAAAAGGGACTTCCATGGGTAGACTTGAAATTGAAAAAAAACTAACAAGAGGGAAAAGTAGTTTGCCATTAAGCATTGATAATTAATCAAACTTTTTAATTCAAGAAATAAAGCTCTTTAAATATGAAGCTTTAGCTTTTTAATTTGTGATATGTGTTGAAAATGTTCTCACTAATTTTTTAGTTGTGAATCTTCTAGGATTGCAGAGAATGACTTGATACTACTATCATTATATATGTCATGATATTCTTTACATTTTTAAATTTTGTTTTCATGCAGTTAGAATCTTTACTGCCCTATTTTTCTTCCTTTTGTTTGTTTTAAAGTACCCTTTTTAAATTATTGAGTTCTTTACTTAAATAAATGATAAAAAGAGATGTGTTGTATCCATAAATAATTGAAGCAGAGATTTCTGTTTTAATGAGGCCTCTGAAGATCTACATACTTCTAAACAGAAGTGACTAATAAAGAATAACTATAAAAAGGAAATTATGTATGTAAATTTCCAAAAATCTTAAACTGTCTGGTAAATCTTGATTTGTTCTGGTTGTCTCTTTCAAGTCCATGATATCCTTGATATCTATAACCCAGAATGAATTCAGGACACATTGCAAAGTTTACCACACTTTTAAAGTAGATGAGAATCAGCAGTAATGCAGATCATGGCAAGTTTAATAAAAATAATTGAAGTTTGAAATGTGTGATGTTAAGCAACTGTGGATGATCAAGTCGATATATACCAAGTACTGTACTCAATGAAAAATAATCAATTGCTTATAAAGGTGCTCCTCCCACAGTGAGGATGATTCCCCCTATAGTGACGGTGGTACTCCCACAGTGGGGGTTGTGTTTCCACAGGGAAGGTGGTACTCCTACAGTTAGGGTGGTGCTCCCACAGTGAGGGTGGTACTCACAGTGAAGATTGTGCTCCTATAGTGAGGGTGGTACCCTCAGTGAAGGTGGTGCTTACTCAGTGAGGGTGGTGCTCACAGTGAAGTTGGTGCTCCCACAGTGAGGGTGGTACTCACAGTGAAGTTGATGCTTCCACAGTGAGGGTGGTACTCCCTGTGAAGATGGTGCTCCCATAGTGAGGGTGGTACTCCCTGTGAAGGTGGTGCTCCCATAGTGAGGGTGGTACTCACAGTGAAGGTGGTGCTCCCACAGTGAGGGTGGTACTCACTGTGAATGTGGTGCTCCCACAGTGAGAGTGATACTCACTGTGAAGGTGATGCTCCCACAGTGAGGGTGGTACTCACAGTGAAGTTGGTGTTCCCACAGTGAGGGCGGTAGTCACAGTGAAGGTGGTGCTCCCACAGTGAGGGCGGTACTCACTGTGAAGGTGACTGCTCCCACAGCAAGGGTGGTACTCACAGTGAAGGTGGTACTCCCACAGTGAGGGTGGTACTCACAGAAAAGGTGGTACTTACTCAGTGAGGATGGTACTCACCGGGAAGATGATGCTCCCACAGCAAGGGTGGTACTCACAGAGACGGTGGTGCTTACTCAGTGAGGGTGGTACTTGCACTATGAGGACAGGAGCAAAAGAGAAACTAAAGGGCTGAGATCCTGTGACCTGTTGGATGGCACATTGCCAGTAATCCAGGAACTTTCCACTAGGTCCAACCCCTCAAAGTTTCTTCTACTCATCAATAGCGCTGTCCTTGGGGTCAGTTCATGACAGTTGGGCTTTCAGAGAACATTCTTCATTCACATGGACAGCATTGTGACAAACCACTTGCCTTTTTCTTAACCTCTTCTGCTTCTTTCTGTGCCTTCTTTGAACTATAGCTGGTTTTCCACCATGTGCCATCTCACTTTGCATTCTTCCTGATTCCCTTGACTGAAAAAGCCACTTATTGTTCATTAAGTGATAATTGTATGCATTTTGTTTTCAAAAGACCCCGGAACCCAATACCACCCTCATAGTGGAAGCAACACCCTTACTGTGTCAGAACTTCTCTAAGGCCCCCTGAAACTTTCTTGGGTTGCCTTTTGCACTAATGATGACAATTTTTTTGGTGTGTTATGTGACATATGACCAAGATTTCTTTATTTCCAAAAGAATGCCAAATTGCTCAGATATTATTTTTTAAAAAGAGTATTCTTCCGTACTTAACTAAACCACCACTGTCACCTCTGAGGTAGTCAGCCCTAAAAATAGCCCCCAGATTGTCACCTTCAGATATTCCCACTGTGTAGTCGCTTGCACACTGTATTGAGTGTTTCTGGGACACTGATAACATTCACAGGAAAGGACAGTATGTCATCTCTGGTATTAAGCTATGAAAGACCATGCTTCTATTATGAGTGTTCTCTTTTTAGTCTTTTCTTTTTCCTACCAGTATTTGCTGAAGTAACCAGCTGCTCTGGAAGCCTATGGAGAGGCCCATGCTAGATTGAACAGGAAGCCTCTCACCAAAAGCCACCTGAGTGAGCTTGGAAGCTGCTACAGTACCCCACAGCTAACAGCTGGACTGCAGAACATGATAGACCATGAGCCAGAGCTACCCAGCGAGGCTGCTAGAGTTGCTAACAGAGACAATATGAGATGATAAATGCTTGCTGTTTTGCCTCTAAGTCTGGAGATAATTTGTTAAGCAGAATATGTGACAGATATAATCACCAAATAAATCTATATGTAAGCTTATTTATGGATTCTCTTCTGTTCTTTTGATTTATTTTTTCTCTTTGTACAACCAAAACACTGAATAATTATCATAGTATTAAAATAAATCTCTGTATCTGGTAGTGCAAGTACTCGAAGCTGTTCTCTAAGATTGACATTGTTGTTCTTGCTCCTCTGTTTTTCATAAAAAATTTAGAGTCAGCTCATCAATTTCTATGCATTCACTGAAATTTGCATACCTACACACCAGTAGTGTGTGCAAACACACAGATATGTATCGATTAGGTAGAACTGATACCTATAACATATTACCTATTTTAAGCGATGAACAAATATCAACTAATTCAAATCTTAAAGTGTATCTATCAAAAATACTAACTGCCGTGCACTGTAGGAACCTTGCACAGATTCCACTGAGCTCCAAGCTTTTGAATTGTTGGAAGTGAACTGCTTTTCTTACTTTGCTTGCTGGTATACGGGATGCTAGTGTGTTGCTACCTTACCAATGTCAGCTACAAACTCTAAGATTTTCTTGCAAATCTTTTTGATTTCTTTCTATGAATAATGATATCTTTTTTAAAAAAAACTGACAATTTTATTTCTGCCTTTTAAATTTTATTTCTGTAAGCCACTGGCAGACCCTTGGTTCTTTGGGGAACTCAGATGGATTGCTGCACATTCATTCATCTCCATCTATTATATTTTCAAGCTGAAAAGGACTCCTTTCATTCAATAAATAGGATCTGTGATAGAGCTTTTTACCATAGTTATTCTTTGATGGATTGGAGGCATTTTTACTTTATTGTGATAGTAGCTTTGACACCTAATTGCATGTTCAATCTCCTCAAATACATTTGTGCATCATTAAATGTCACTACTCTCCCCCTTTCCTGTTTAAATAGAGAGATTTCAATGGTTGAACTGTTTAAAATCATATCATTGACTGAATTTATTTAATAAATAGAACTATTTGAGTTTTAATTTTCAGTGTTAGTCATTTGAATTAGAAAAACAACAAAACAAAACAAAATACAAACTTGCAGGGTGGTGGTGGTGCATGCCTTTAATCTCAGCACTTGGGAGGCAGAGGAAGGCAGATCTGAGTTCAAGGCTATCTTGGTCTACAGAGCAAGTTCCACAACAGCCAGAGCTATACAGAGGAACCCTGTCACAAAAACAAAACAAAAAATGAAAACAGACAAACAAATAAATAAATATTTCCTTTTGGAAATTGACACCTTCAATGGCTTAATATCCTTCTCTTGACTCTGTCTTGTCTGTAATATCTGTGGTAATCTTATCAACATTCTTCCTTGCTATTCCTAACTTACAATATCTTATTTTTATGGATACTCTTGTAATAGTTACATCATTTATAAGAGTCATTTTTTTAGCTTTTTATATCACCTTGCATATATATTAATTTCTTTCTTTATTTCTCTTTTCTCAATTTTTATGTTTTATTCATTTCTAAGTAGTATATTTAACACTATATTTTCCCCTCTAAGCAGTGCTTTATGTCCATTCAACACATTCTGAGACACCATATGAAGATTCTTCAGTATAAAATATCCTCTACTCTCTTTGGTCACTTGAATCCTAAGTGTAACCCACAATGTAGCATTTGAACACTTGGTCCCTATTGGCTGCACTCTTTGGAAACATTTAGGTTGTGGGGCCTGCTGGAGGAAACACATCACTGAGAGCAGGCTTTTATTTAGATTTGAAAAAAAAAAAAGACTTTTCTTACTTCCTGTTCACCACCACTACTTCCTGATATGCTTTAGATGTGAGTCCTTAGCATCTTGTTCCTGTTGTAACACCTGCTTCTCTGCCATGGTGGGCTCTTGTCTCTCTGGAACTGTAAATCCAAATACAATATCTTCTCTAAGTTGCCTGTGACATAGTTCATATCAAAGCAACATAAAAATGAATAACATGGTTTCTTTGCGATTGTTTTCCTTTAAATAGATAGCTATTTAGAATTATGTTGTTTTATTATTAAACCATTACAAAGTTAAAAATTACCTGTTTTTTTCCAGTTGATAGCATTTTCTCATGATTAAAAGTCTCTAAACAGTTTTATAAATTAACATGTGTTTATGTCCCATCTTATAATTTGAGTGTGTGTCTCATATGTATTATAAATGATGTGTATTCTGTTGTTTTGGATAAAGTATTGTTTAATATCCTTGGCTACACTTTATTAAATTGGTCATTATAAAACCCTTTATATTCTCTTCTTTCTTTTATGCTCTCTTCTTTGTTTTAATAGCATAATTTTTCTATTTCTCTGTGAATTTACCTTTTCCTTTCTTTTTGCACCCATTTTACATTGTATGTTTATGAAGCTGCAACATACAAAAAGCTATATTTAGAACTGTGCTGTGGGATAATGCTTTGTACACTGGTTTACTAAAATGCTGATTGGCCAATAGCCAGGCAGGAAGTATAGTTGGGATAAGCAGACAAGGAGAATTTTGGGAAGATGAAGGCTGATTCAGGAGACACCAGCCTGCCATCCAGGGAGCAGCATATAATGACACACAGGTAAAGCCACAGAAAATGTGGTGACATATAGATTAACAGATATGAGCTGAGTTTAAATGTAAGATCTAGTCAGTGGTAGGCTTGAGCTAATGGCAGAGCAGTTTTAATTAATATAAGCCTCTGTGTGTTTACTTGGGTCTGAGCTGCTGTGGACCAGTTGGGACACAGGAAAACTTTCAGCTACAAATGGCTGCCCAATGTGGAGCAAGAGTTTCCACCTAAATCCTGAGAAAGCTTTAAAAAAAAAAGATTCTAAAATGGAGCTACAAACATCTTCCTAGTTGTCTCTCTCAGGGCAGCTGCAGCTTGTGTGCTTGAGGTACTCTATGGCAGGTTTGTGGCATGTGGGTTTGACTTGCAGCATGGTGGATTCCTGCCATAGTACATAGAGGTATCTCCAAGCTGCACATTACGTTGCCTGGTGGATTTAACCTTTGCTAGTACCGACAAAAAAAAAAAATTTCTGGGTTACATGCAGCTTTAATAGTGGCATAGACCCACTACTTTGGAGAGTTGGTGGTACACATGGCTTCCAGAGCCAAAGCTGGTGGTAAACGTACCACTACCATGTTGGAAAACTGAGGTGGGCAGAGTCAGCAGCTAAAGATGCCATTTCAGTCCTACTCATTCTACAAGTTAAAGCAATAGATTCACAGTAAGACAGATTCATATAGAATAAGACTTTAAACGGTTTACAGTGTATATTAAAATGTACGTAGGCTTGGAAGAGAGAAGAAAATGAAAGACAAAAAGAAAGAAAATATAGACAGTTACATAAAGAAATAGTTTTAAATAATAAAGTCTTTAAAGAGACAGTAAAGGCAATATAAAAATAAGCCATAGATATTACACAGAGAGTCTGGATTATATTGTCTTTGGGATTTTTAACTGCAGAGAGACATTTGATTGTAAAAGTTGCTAAGTTAAATCAATATGTATTTTTTAAAGATATCTTGATTTCAAAATCTATGTATAAGGATATGTTGCTTTGGAAAAGAGGTTCTGCTTTTGTTTCAACATAAGATGAGGACCTATTAATTGCTTCCATGCTCATATGGTTTGACCAACCAAGACCCCTTGAAAGGTCTCCAGTGACACCATGGCCCAGATGATCCAACATCCAGAACAGTTTCCAGACAACTGGCTCAGACAATGCAGCCTCACAACTATTCCAGTCAGGACTTAACTATAATTCTTAATTTTCTCAGGATCCCCAAAACAATACAGCACCCTTTATCAGCAGGAAGTAGCCTAGAAAACTGCTCTTACATTCCCCAAAAATAGATTATAGATGTTTGTCTTTGTTTAGGTTGTTGGTTACAAATTGTTATTGGTCATAATCAATATCTTTCTAAAAGAAGAAAAGGGGGATATGATATGGAAATATTGAATATAGATATGATAGGATAAAAGGATGGATTGTTGAATCTACTTTTAAAGAACAACTTGTTTAAAATGTTTTACATTGGTATAGATTTTAGTTTATTAATACAAATTTAAAGTTAATTTTGTTATACTGTATACATATTTATTTTTTTATAAATATTTTCTTATTAAGAGATTTTTGTATTCATTTTACATACCAACCACAGATTCCCCTGTCCTCCCTCCTCTCACCTCCCAGCCTTCTCCCCCAACCCACCCCCCATTCCCCCCTCCTCCAAGGCAAGTTCTCCCATGGGGAGCCAGCAGAGCCTGGTACATTCAGTTGAGGCAAGTCCAAGCCCCTCCTTCCTACACCAAGGCTGTGCAAAGTGTCTCACCATAGGCACTAGGTTCCAAAAAGCCGGCTCATGTACTAGGAAGAGGACCCATTCCCACTGCCTGGGGGAACTCCTATACATTTCAAGCTAAACAACTGTCTCACTTATCTAGAAGGCCTAATGCAGTACCATGGAGGCTTCTCAGCTATTGGTCCACAGTTCATGCATTTACAATAGTTTGGCTAGTTGTCTCTGTAATTTTTCCAGTCATGGTCTCAATATCCCTTGCTCATAGAATCCCACTTCTCTCTCATCAATTGAACTCCTGGAGCTCTGCCGGGGACCCAGCCATGGATCTCTGCATCTGCTTATATCAGTCACTGGATGAGGGTTCTCTGATGACATTTAGGGTATTCAGCCATCTGACCACCAGAGTATGCCAGATCAGGCACCCTCTCAATTGTTGCCAGTAGTCTTTGGTGGAGTCATCCTTGTGGATTCCTGGGAACATCCCTAGTACTCTGTTTCTCCCTATTTCCATGGTCTCTTCATTTATCATAGTATCTCTTTCTTTGCTCTCCTGCTCTGTTCCCATTCCAGCTCAAACCTCCTGCTTCCCTAAGCTCTCAACCCCTGTCCCTTGCCCTCTATTATCCCCCACCCCACCCCTGGTTTACTCATGTAGATCTCATCCATTTTTCCATCACTGGGTAATCCATGAGTCCTTCCTAGAGTCGTCCTTACTAGCTAGCCTCCCTGGAGCTGTGGGTTGCAGTCTGGATATCCTTTGCTTTATATCTAGTATCCACTTATGAGTGAGTACATAGCATGTTTGCCCTTTTGAGTCTGAGTTACCTCACTCAGGATATTTTCTAGTTCCATCCATTTGCCTGCAAACCTCATTATGTCATTGTTTTTCTCTGCTGAGTAGTACTCCATTGTGTGTATGTACTACATTTTCTTAATCCATTCTTCAGTTGAGGGGCATCTAGGTTATTTCCAGCTTCTGGCTATTTCAAATAGTGCTGCTATGAACACAGTTGAGCAGGTGTCCTTGTGGTATGATTGAGCATTCCTTGGATATATGCCCAAGAGTGGTATATCTGGATCTTTTTTTTTTTTTTTTTTTTTTTTTTTTTTTTTTTTTGGAGACAGGGTTTCTCTGTGTAGCTTTGCGCCTTTCCTGGAACTCACTTGGTAGCCCAGGCTGGCCTCAAACTCAGAGATCCACCTGGCTCTGCCTCCCGAGTGCTGGAATTAAAGGCGTGCGCCACCACCGCCCGGCAAGAGTGGTATATCTGGATCTTGAGGAAGATTGATTCCCAATTTTCTGAGAAACTGCCATACTGATTTCCAAAGTGGCTGTACCAGTTTGCATTCCCACTAATAGTGTAGGAGTGTCCTTTCTCCGCATTCTTTCCAACATAAGCTGTCTTCAGTGTTTTTTGATCTTAGCCATTCTGACAGGTGTAAGATGGTATCTCAGAGACATTTTGATTTGGATTTCCTTGATGACTAAGGATGTTGAGAAATTCCTTAAATGTCTTTTGGCCATTTGAGATTCTTCTGTTGAGAATTGTCTGTTTAGCTCTATAGCCTGTTTCTTAATTGGACTGTTAGGTATTTCGATGTCTAGTTTCTTGAGTTCTTTATATATTCTGGAGATCAGCCCTCTGTCAGATGTGGGGTTGGTGAAGATCTTTTCCCATTTCGTAGGCTGCTGTTTTTTCTTATTGACCGTGTCCTTTGCCCTACAAAAGCTTCTCAGTTTCAAGAGGTCCCATTTATTAATTTTTGCTCTGTGTCTGTGCTACTGGTGTTATATTTAGGAAGTGATCCCCAGTGCCAAAGCGTTCCAGACTACTTCCTACTTTCTCTTCTTTCGGGTTCAGAGTAACTGGATTGATGTTAAGGTCTTTGATCCACTTGAACTTAAGCTATGTACATGGTGACAGATATGGATCTATTTGCAATCTTCTGCATGTTTACATCCAGCTATGTCAGCACCATTTGTTGAAGATGCTTTCTTTTTTTCCATTGCACAGTTTTGGCTTCTTTGTCAAAAATTAAGTGTTTGTGAGTGTGTGGATTAATGTCAGGGTCTTCAGTTTGATCCATTGGTCCACATGTCAGTTTTTATGCCAGTACCAAGCTGTTTTTATTACTGTAGCTCTATAGTAGAGCTTGAAGTCAGGGATCGTGATGCCTCCAGAGGTTGCTTTGTTGTACAAGATTCTTTCAGCTACGCTGGGTTTTTTGTTTCTCTACATGAAGTTGAGTATTGTTCTTTCCAGGTCTGTGGAGAATTGTGTTGGGATTTTGGTGGGAATTGCATTGAATCTGTGGATTGCTTTTGGTAAGATTGCCATTTTTACTATATTAATCCTACTATCCATGAGCATGTGAGATCTTTCCATTTTCTGATATATTCTTCAATTTCTTTCTTCAGAGACTTAAAGTTCTTGTCATAAAGGTCTTTCACTTGCTTAGTTAGAGTTACCCCAATGTATTTTATATTATTTGTGGCTATTGTAAAGTGTGACGTTTCTCTGATTTCTTTCTCAGCCTGTTTATCATTTGGGTATAGGAGGGCTACTGATTTTTTTGAGTTAACCTTGTATCCTGCCACATTAGTGAAAGTGTTTTTCAGCTGTAGGCGATCCCTGGTAGAATTTTGGGGGTCACTTATCTATACTACCATATCATCTGTAAATAGTGAAAGTTTGCTTTCTTCCTTTCTGATTTATATCCACTTAATCTCCATTTGTTGTCTTATTGCTCTAGCTAGAACTTCAAGTACTATATTGAACAAATATGGGAAGAGCCAACAGCCTTGTCTTGTTCCCGATTTTAGTAGAATCATTTTTAGTTTCTCTCCATTGAATTTGATGTTGGCTTACTGTAAATTGCCTTTATTATGTTTTGGTATGTTCCTGTATTCCTGATCTCTCCAAGACCTTTATTATGAAGAACTATGGGATTTTTGTCAAAGGCCTTTTCAGTATCTAATGAAATGATCATGTGGTTTTTTCTTTCAACTTGTTTATATGGTGTATTACATTGACAGATTTTTGTATGTTGAACCATCCTTGCATCTCTAGGATGAAGTCTACTTGATCATGGTGGATAATTTTTTTGATGTGTTCTTGGAGTCAGTTTTATTGAGTAGTTTTGCATCAATTTTCATGAGGGAGATTGGTCTGTAATTCTCTTTCTTTGTTGCATCTTTGTGTGGTTTGGGTATCGAGGTAACTGTAACCTCATAAAAAGAGTTTGGTAAAGTTCCTTGTGTTTCTCTTGTGTGGAACAGTTTGAATAGTATTGGAATTAGGTCTTCTTTGAAATTTTGGTAGAATTCTGTGCTGAAACCATTTGGTCCTGGACTTTTTTGGTTGGGAGACTTTTAATGACTGTTTCTATTTCCTTAGGGGTTATTGGACGATTTGAATAGTTTATCTGGTCTTGATTTAATTTAGGTATGTGGTGCCTATCCAGAAAATTGTCCATTTCTTTTAGATTTTCCAATTTTGTGGAGTACAGGTTTTTGAAGTATGACCTGATGATTCTCTGGATTCCCTTACTATCTGTTGTTATATCTCCTTTTCATTTCTGATTTTGTTGATTTGGATGCTTTCTCTCTCCCTTTTAGTTAATTTGGATAAGGGCATGTCTATCTTGTTGGTTTTTTCAAAGAACCAACTCTTTATTTTATTGATTCTTTGTATTGTTCTCTTTGTTTCTATTTCATTGATTTCAGCCCTCAATTTGATTATTTCTTGGCATTGATTCCTCCTGGGTGAGTTTGCTTCCTTTTTTTCTAGAGCTTTCAGGTGTGCTGTTAAGTCAGTAGTGTGAGATTTCTCCAACTTCTTTATGTGGATATTTAGTGCTATGAATTTTCCTCTTAGCGCTGCTTTTACAGTGTCCCATAAGTTTGAATCTGTTGTGCTTTCATTTTCATTGAATTCTAGGAAATTTTTAATTTCTTTCTTTATTTCTTCCTTGACCTATTGTGTTAGGGTAGAATGCTCTGTAGATATCTATTAAGTCCATTTGAGTCATAACTTCTGTTAGGTCCCTTATTTCTCTGTTACGTTTCAGTCTGGCAGATCTATCCAGTGGTGAGAGTGGGGTGTTGAAATCTCCCACTACTAGTATGTTGGGTTTGATGTGTGACTTAAGCTTTAGTAATTTTTATTTTTATTTATTTTTTTTTTACAAATGTTGGTGTCCTTGTATTTGGGGCATAAATGTTCAGAATTGAGACTTCATCTTTGTGGATTTTACCTGTGATAAGTATGTAATGTCCTTACCGATCTCCTTTGATTGATTTTAGTTTAAAGTCTATTTTATTAGATATTAGGATAGTTACAGCTTGCTTAAGTCCATTTGATTAGAAAGTCTTTTCCCAGCCTTTTACTCTGAGGTAGTATCTCTCTTTAAAGTTGAGTTGTGTTTCTTGTGTACAGCATAAGGATGGATCCTGTTTTGGTATCCATTCTGTCAGCCTGTGTCTTTTTATAGGCAAATTGAGACTATTGATATTAATGGATATTAATGACCTGAGATTGTTAATTCTTGTTATTTTTTGTTGGTAGTGTTGTGTGTTTCGCTTCTTTGGTATTTGTTGGTGTGGGAATATCTATTCCCTGTATTTTCATGGGTGTATCTAACCTCCTTAGGTTGGATTTTCCTTCCAGTGCTTTCTGTAGGGCTGGATTTGTAGATAGGTATTGTTTAAATCTAGTTTTATCGTGGACTGTTTTGTTTACTCCATCCATGGTGATTGAGAGTTTTGCTGGATATAATAGTCTGGGTTGGCATTCATGGTCTCTTAGTGTCTGCATAACATCTGTCCAGGACCTTCTGACTTTCAGAGTCTCTATTGAGAAGTCAGGTGTTATTCTTATGGTTCTGCCTTTATATGTTACTTGACCTTTTTCCTTTGCAGCTCTTAATATTTTTTCTTTATTCTGTATGTTTAGTGGTTTGATTATTATGTGGTGAGTGGTCTTTCTTTTTAGATCCAGTCTATTTGGTGTTCTGTAAGCTTCTTGTACCTTCATAGGTATTTCCTTCTTTAAGTTGGGAAAGTTTTCTTCTATGGTTTGTTGAATATATTTTCTGTACCTTTGAGTTGGTTTTCTTCTCCTTCTTCTGTCCCTATTATTCTTAGGTTTGGTCCTTTCATGACCCAAATTTCCCAGTCATTTTGTGTTATGACTTTTTGGCTGTAGTGTTTTCTTAGACTGATGAATCTATTTTCTCTATTGTATCTTCAATGCCAGAAATTCTCTCTTCCATCTCATGCATTCTGTTGGTTATGCTTGCATCTGCAGTTCCTGTTCATTTACTCAGATTTTCCATTTCCAGCATTCCCTCAGTTCGTGCCTTTATTGCCTCTATTTCAGTTTTCAAATCTTGGACTTTTTCATTCACCTGTTTAATTGCTTTTTCTTGGCTTTCTTTTAGAGATTTGTTGATTTCTTTCTAATTTTTTGTTTGTCTTTTCTTCAAATTCTTTAAGGGTGGTTTTCATTTCCTCTTTAAAGGCTTTTATCATCTTCTTAAAGTCATTTTTAAGATCTGTTTCTTCTGCTTCTTCTGCTTTGGGATGTTCAGGTCTTGCTGGTGTGACACTACTAGGTTCTGATGGTGCCATATTGGTCTTTATGTTGTTCACTGTATTTTTACTCATCTCTTTCTCCATTCCATGCAAGTGCTATCTGTGTCTGAGGGAACCTCTTTTGGTTTGATTGATACTCTTTGTCTAATGGGAGTTCTTGATCTAATCCAGTCTCATGGCACAATCAGTGCTGATGGGTTCTGTGTCTCAGAGAGAAGATCTTAGTCCAATGGGCACCAGAGTGCTCTGTCACAGGGAACTGCTATTCCCAATTGACACAGGGTAAAACCTCTTTTCTGTTTCCAATCGGTGCAGGATAGGCTTATGTCTCTGGTTTCCACTGGTGTCATAGAGGGCTGTTTTCTTGTTGAGTGAGTCAGGGAAGAGGCAGCTAGCCAGTCCCTGGAGCTCCAATGGCTTGGGGGAGAAGGACAGTGTATGCCCCTGGGGCCTAGAGACTAGGGACCTGGTCTGTCCAGTCCAGAGATGGGGCCCTACCTGTTCCCAATCAGTGCAGCATGGGCTTATGTCTCCAGTTTTCACTGGTGTCATAGGGGGCTGTTTTCTTGGTCAGAAGGTAGAGGAAGAGGCAACTAGCTATTCCCTGGGGCTCCAATGGCTTGGGAGAGAGGCACAGGGTGTGCTCCGGGGCCTAGGGGCTAGGGACCTGCTCTGTCCAGTCTGGAGATGGGGCCTTATCTATTCCCAATTGGTTGTATGTATATTTCTACTCTTGTTTAAGATATTTTGTTTGTGCAGCTCATTTAAATTATAATGAATAATTAAGAAATACAGATTAGTCTTTTATGATAGTCAAACTTATAGTCATGTTAAGTTTTCTAGATATACATAGATATAATTCAATTAGGTAGGCAATCTTCAAACACTTCAAAGAGCTACAAAATATGGCATTTAAAATGTTGTAAGAACTTTGACTTTCTGGACATTGAGACACATCCACTCCTGGCACATCAATTGCTTCAAGGAAGATGATGGGCATTGAAGACACTCCATATGGAGTTTTTCTTCTTCTTGGAAAAAATAACCATTTGGTCAAGAAACTGTTCTTGCCTGAACTTCTTGACAAAATTTCATACAAACTGGACGTGCAGGACCCATAGGAAGATGACCACTGAACTTTGCAAGGCAAAATTGTCTTTCAGGTCCCTGAAGAAACTGCCAGACATTCTACAGTACACAGAGAAAAAAAAATGACTGATAGACTAGGCCTATGGGCTGAAGATGAATGCCCAAAGGTTACAGAGGAACTTCGGATGACTGTCCAAGCAGGCAGCTGTCTCTGTTATTCTAGATTTTTGGAAGTTGCTTACAATGCTCTTCCTGTTTTTTAGATAATATTGTATCCCTCTGAGGTCTTTGATGTATTTGAAGACTAGATAGTTATAATTATAATTTTCCTTGGCTATGACAAAAGATAAATTACATATGAAACTTTAGACTCACAAATATAGGATAGATAGAATATTTTCTTTAATTTTGCCAAATATTAATTGTAGTTGGAGAGCTTCTCTCCAGCCCACGCCAAGCCCTGTTAGTTCGACAGCCCACGTATAAAATAAACACACAGACACCTACATTATTTAAACTGTTTGGCCTAATGGCTCAGGCTTATTGCTAGCTGTTCTTATATCTTAAATTAACCCATTTCTATTAGTCTATAAGTTGCTACGTGGCTCGTGGCTTACCAGTACCTTACATCTGGCTTGTCATGGTGGCAGCTGGCAGTGTCTCTCTGACTCAGCCTTTCACTTCTCAGAATTCTCCTCTCTCATTGTCCTGCTTACACTTCCTGCCTGGCTACTGGCTAGTGTTTTATTTATACAGAGCGATATCCACAGCAATTAATAGACTAGATATTGTAACTGTAATTTTTGTTTGTTATATGTAATTTTATTATGTTAAAGTTAAAATCTTTCTTTTTAATTAAATAAAAAAGGAGAAATGCTGTGGGATAATGCTTTTGTGCACTGGTTTACTAAAATGCTGATTGGCCAGTAGCCAGGCAGGAAGTATAGGCAGGATAAGCAGACAAGGAGAATTCTGGGAAGAGGAAGGCTGAGTCAGTAGATGCCAGCCCGTGTCCAGGGAGCAGCATGTAATGGCACACAGGTAAAGCCACAGAACACGTGGTGACATATAGATGAACAGAAATAGGCTGAGTTTAAGTGTAAGAGCTAGTCAGTAATTAGCCTGAGCTAATGGCTGAGCAGTTTTAATTAATATAAGCCTCTGTGTGTTTACTTGGGTCTGAGCGGCTGTGGACTAGAAGGGACACAGGAAAACTTCCAGCTATAGAACTGTTGTTGTTTCTAATAGAAAAATGTCTTTGTGTTTCCAAAGCCATTATTTGCATTATTTTATCTTTAATAATTCTTCATTTGAAGTCTACCATCATATTCCATAGTTTCTGCTGCTGTGTATTGTCAAATATGTACTTTCATCATACTTTTGATTCAACAGCATATTGCTTTCCAACATCCTATTGTTATTTCATAGTTTACGTTTATCCCATATATACACTTATATACATTTACAAGTAGACCTCATTCCCACCTGAATCTCTTTGTTTTCTGATGACTGTATTTTCTTGATGCTTTGGAATTCTTTTACTTAAAATATTACAGGATAACCATTTTTTTCTGACTCATTAAAATTTAAATCATACTTACTTTAACATTGTTCCTGAATTTTTGGATGTGGATATCTTTTAAAAATAATTATGCAAACTACCCTACACTCCCAGCCTCCTCCATGAAGCCCTAGATGCAGCTGCCTGTGGTGATATTGTGTTCCCCAAAATATTGTGCACCCTAATAAACTTATCTGGGGTCAGAGAACAGAACAGTCATAATATTAAACATAGAGGTTAGGCAGTGGTAGCACACACCTTTAATCCTATCACTTGGGAGACAGAGATCCATCTGGATCTTTGTGAGTTTAAAGCCACACTGGAAACAGCCAGGCATGGTGACTCACACCTTTAATCCCAGGAAGTGATGGCAGAAAGCAGAAAGGTGTATAAGGCATGAAAACCAGAAACTAGAAGCTTTTGACTGGTTAAGTTTTTAGGCTTTTGAACAGCAGTTCAGTTGAGAGGCATCCAGTCTGAGGAAACAGGATCAGCTGAGGAATTGGCAAGGTGAGGAAGTTGTGGCTTGTTCTGCTTCTCTGATCTTCCAGCATTCACCCCAATACCTGGCCCCAGGTTTGATTTTATTAATATAACCTGTTAAGATAAGTGCTACAGCTGCCCCTGCTCCTGCAGTCACTGCCTCCAAGATGATGGCTATGCCTTCCACATATGCTGATCTTGGCAAGTCTGCCATCAATGTCTTCACCAAGGGCTATGACTTTGGTTTAATAAAACTTAATTTGAAAATATAGTCAGAGAATGGATTGGAATTTACCAGTTCAGGCTCCACCAACACAGAGGCCATCAAAGTGAATGGCAGCCTGGAAACCAAGTACAGATGGAAGGAGTAGGGGTTGAACTTTACAGAGAAGAAGAACACAGACAACATCCTATGCTCTGAAATCACCATGGAAGACCAGCTGCTAGGTGTACTGAAGCTGACCTTTGATTCATCCTTCTTGTGTAACACTCAGGGGGAAATGCTAAAATCAAGACAGGGTGCAAAAGCAGGCATATCAACTTGGGCTGTGATGTAGACTTTGACATCTCTTGACCCTCAATCAGGGGCGCTCTGGTATTTGGCTATGAGGCCTAGCTGGCTGGCTACCAGATGAATTTTGAGATCTCGAAGTCCCGGGTGACCCAGAACAGTTAGCTACAAGATGAGTTAAAGCTTCATAATAATGTGAAAGATGGGATAGAGTTTGGAGGCTCCACTTAGCAGAAAGTGAACAAGAAGTTGGAAGACGCTGTCAATCTTGCCTGGACAGCAGGAAACAGTAACTCTCACTTTGGAATAGCAGCCAAGTATCAAGTTGACCCTGATGCCTCTTTTTGGCCAAGGAGAACATCTCTAGCCTGATCAGCTTGGAGTATACTCAGACCCTAAAGCCAGGTGTCAAACTGAAGCTGTCAGCTCTTCCTGGAATGCAAGTGGCCATAAGCTTGGTCTAGGATTGAAGTTCCAAGCATAAATGAATATTATACAATAGTTAATTTTAAACTATTTTGTAGCATAGTGCCTTCAGAATTTAGTGTACCTTTTAATGTTGTATGTTGAGGATGTGAGAACTGATAAATACTACGTTAGATGTTCAGGCTAAGGATGACTCAGCTTTAAGGTGTTTACCATTTCAGAGGTAAAGCAAAAATCCCATTCCAGAAAGGGTCCTTTTAGCTGTAGACATGAGTCGGAAGGAAACACTCTAGAGGTTCCAGACCACAAGTGGAAGCTGAGAATGTGTGGGGCCTTTGTAAATCTGTATTGAGACCACAGATGAAATTATGACTTCCTGAGCATAGGAGCTTGGTGTCCTAATCCTGACTGGTGGGAAGCATGTACACCCCTATGTGAAAGGGACTTTTTAAGACATATCTCCATGATCTCTTCCCATCTTAGCCCATCAGTTACCTGTTTTACACAAAAGGTAATCTTCAGGGTGTGTTTAGCTATTTCTTTTGTGCCATTTTAGGATGGAGAAGGTAGGCATGATTGAGCCAATCATTCAGGACTTACTTTTTCCTTGTCTTGTGTTATGATGTAGTTTTCTCTCTCTCCATCTTTCTTTTTCTTTCTTCCTTTCTTCCTTTCTTCCTTCCTTCCTTCCTTCCTTCCTTCCTTTCTTTCTTTCTTTTTTCTTTCTTCCTCTCTCTCTTTTTCTCTCTTTTTCTTTCTTTTTTTTTCTTTCTTTCCACCTTTCTTTCTTTTTTGCCATTATACCAGAGTATGAAAGAGCTTCCAGGATCTTCAGCTCTGAGTTGAGTGGGTGACTAAGATCACACCACAACAAAACTAGGGATCTAAACGGAATCCTGTTATAGCCTCACCACTCTACTTTTTAGCAGTTTAATGGGAACATATAGAATCTTCCATTTTGTGTAGAATTAGCTCCTCCTGCTCAAGTGCTGTAATAACATCACTTAAAATAAAACTTGAATAAAATATTGAAACCTCAAAAAATAATTATGCAAAACACTGTATGCAACATGATATACAGGTATAATGAAGTAATTGATATGGCTAATATAGTCAAGCAAATGAACACAATCCATCATTTTCTGTGGGCTGATGTGCATGAATGTGGTAAGACCACATACAATAATCTAACGTCATTTCATGCTTCAGTAGACCCAACTGGTGACTATATCTCATTTTCAAAATCATCTCTCTAGACCCGTGTACCTTGCATAAATATAGCTTGTAGACGTAACCAACCGTCTTATTAAATAAGAAACACAGAGCCGATTCAGAGAAGAAAGCCAAGAGGTCAGAACTAAGAGCCTTACCCTTCCTGCTTCAGCTATCCTGCTTCAGCCAAGAGAGCTCTCCGAAAAAGAGACCTACTTCCTGTGTGTACGTCTTTAAATACTCTAGATGTTCTGCCTTCTCATTGGTTGTAAACTAAACACGTGACTGCCTTGTCATTGCCTGTATGTACCGCCCTCCAGGTCCTTAAAGGCGTGCGCCACCACCGCCACGCACTTGCAATGGCTCTATAACTCTGACCCCCAGGCAACTTTATTTATTAACATACAATTAAAATCACATTTCAGTACAAGTAAAATACCACCACAATAGCTTTATATTGTTTATATGTACCACTCCTAAAACTCTAATCCAGTGACTACTAACTTCCTGTCTAAATATTCTCTTCTTCCTCAAAATTCCTCATATCTAAGATCATACAGTATTTTTCTTTATGTCAGACTTATTTCATTTAGAAATTTATAGTATAGATTTACTTATGTTATTGTGAAAGGCAAGAACTCTTTTTAGAGATATAATGATATCCTACTATAAACTATAATTTGTCCATCCATCCTTTAAAAAGTCCTTGATACCATATTTTAGATCTTTTGAATTCTGTTGCAAAGAACACAGCAGTGCTATGTTCTAATTTTTTGAGGAATCCTATACTCTTTTTCATAATTCAGTCACTGATTTACAATCCCACCACTAGTATAAAATTAGTATCCTTTTTTTTTACACCCTCACCAATAGTTTCTATCTTTATCTTGGGTGATTATCTTGTAACTGATATCTCAATTTTGGCTTTAACTTATTAATTAATTTTCATCTTTATTTGGGAGGAGGTGAAACTATGAATTTGTATGTAGTTACTTGGGAGAAAGTGTGAGGGGTTACTTACAGGAGCATGAGTGACTTAAAAGCAGGTGCATCATTGAAGAGCCTCCCCCACTCAGCACAGGAGACAACTCCTGAAGGCTGACTCACTACAGTCTCACATGGGGCAGAGAAAGCTCCAGTGATGATGAGTCTCCTTTGCCCCACTAATTGCTTGAGCTTGTATAACCCCATGGTAAGACTTCATGGGTCCCATAACTTTGTGAGCTTCCTGAGCCTTACAAGTTCCTTAGTTTTCTGAGACTTGTACTCCTCCCTCCTTCCTTCTCTGAATTTTTACAGCCTTCCCTTCTTTCTCTGCTAAATGGTTCAATTCAGAAAGACTAGCTACAATATACATTAAAGATTGGATGTTTTCAATATTAATTTAGTGGGTGGGTCAAGAGATTCAATCTAAAGCAGCCACTGTCTTCTGAATGAACTTATAAGCATTTTACCTAGCCTAGATCTCTAAACACATATACAATTATTCTCCAGTCTGTTCCAATAAGAAGGTTCACAAATATCTTCATTTGTTGCCATTCAGATTTTATTACATTTCTTCCTCTTTTCTAGGCAGCACAGACAATACTATCCAGACAACTCAGTAACACCAAGTCATCTCTGAACTTGATCCTCCTCCTTCCTCCCTTCCCAACTTGAGGACAGCACTGCTTTTTTCGAATAGGTTCTAAATTGAATTTACTATCTTTTTAAGGATTTCATATACTAGTGCTAATTATGTGTCACCCCTGACCACACACACACACACACACACACACACACACACACACACACACTCTAATTCCTCTAATGTTCCTCTCCATCCTTCCCAATTTCATGACCTCATTCAAAAAACACTGCTCTTGCCTCAAAGGAAATAAGAGATCAGTTCTGAAGTCAAAGTTGAGTGATCACGTCATAGGAAACACAGAGATAGCTTATCCCAGTTTCCAAATTTTTCATAGTAACAGAACAAAGAATGTCTTTAATCTAGGCATTTAATAACTACATTGGCAAAAGCATCAAAGAGACAGTCACAATAAGATAGAGAATTCTCTCCTATAGGCCTTGTATGCTATCTGATGACAGTCTTGATTTTTTTGGGTCTTTTAAGTTGGTATAAGCTAGTAGTCTATTAAATTTGTGGATTCCAAAATGTTTTGTATCTATTACTCACAGGACAATAGTGATACACATAGGTGGGCAAAAAATTGTTATTTAGGAGGCTAAAGCTAGCTGGTGATAAGGTAATTAGCCTTTGGAACTGCAACATTCAAATCTAAGCATTTTACTGTAGTTCTAGTCAGTCAATCTGTCCTTGCAGACACTTCTTTCCATTAATTCTCCTTATATATACAAGAATTTCTGGAAAGAAAATGTGTCTGCAAAGGCTCAGTGTGTGTGTGTGTGTGTGTGTGTGTGTGTGTGTGTGTGTGTGCACTTGTATGTGTATAAAACCCGCTGAGTCTATTTAGTGTTGTTTGCATGTGTATATGTCTAAGGATAACAACTTGGAATAGGGCAAACTACGGAAGAACTCATCCCTGGAGGAAACTGATTTTTCCTCTCTTCTCAGTACCTGTTGTTCTATATGTAGTGGTGAGACATGTGTAATTTCTCCATTCACACTGGCCTATTAGCTGGTGTCATTATGCTCATTTTTCAGGTCACCACAGTGTAAAGACTTCCAGGAGGGGCTTGGTCCTGCTTCAACTTAATATACCAGGCTTTGTTGACTCTTCATGGGAGACCTTACCTTTTTGGAGGAGTGGATGAGGGTGGGTTGGGGGAGGCAGGGGAGTGGGAAGAAAAGGCGGGAGGGGGACCTGTGGTTGGTATATAAAATAAATAAAAAGTTTAAAATAAAATAATAAAAAGTAATTAACAATAGATTGGTAAAAAAAATAATTTACCTACTTCAAGATTAACTTCTTGCCTTGTTTATTTCTTTTTTATGGTGGAGAAATTTAATTTTTCTGTATCCTTTTCTTTTTGCTTTGTCAGCCTGCACTTTTGTTATAATAAAATAATCACTGTCAATGGTGATACCAAGCAATCTTCTACATCTTCTTCCAAAAATTTTACTGTTTCAGGTTACATGTTGAAGTTTTTCATCTATTTTTAAGTAATTTTTTGTGTAACATGTTAGATAAGGATCCAATTCCATTCTTCAAATGTGGATGTTAAATCTTCCAGATCATGTATATTCAGGGATCTATCCTTTAAAAAGTGGAAGTGGAGGGTACACTTAAATTTTCACTTTTGTGACATTTCTCTCTCTCTCTTTGTTATTAATTTCAAATCTACGTTAAGACATCACAAGAAAAATAAACTGCATTCAGATTTCTTTCATGAGCACAGGTATAAATATGTTAACAAAATACCAGTAAAGTGATTTCCTGATAAGCAAAACAACAAGACATCAAAACTACATCGACTAAGCATACAGAATAGACATTTAGGCCATCAAGGTCAGTAGTTTGAACTGCTTCCTCCTGAACATTTATAATATTAGTCCAAACACAGAAGAGAAAAATTGTGCTAAAGTTGTAATGCCCATAATTTTTTATTTTTCTTGAAAATAATTCTGAATTAATCTGTTGTGGTTACAAGAATAATTCATTGTTTCTCCATACTCTATTGTCTAACTCAGACTGGCAGGATTAGAGCCAAGAAAGTGCTGCTATGAAACAAGACTCCAAAATTATGGGCCTGGGATTTATATAGAATGTGGTAGAGTACTGTTATCCTCTGCTCACAGAAAGGGAAAGAAACCTGACCCCTCAAACAGAAACAAGTCTTAACTGTAAAGAAAATTAAACTCCTACTTTACAAAAAATTTAGAATTTAAAGGAATAATGTCCTGACTAGTTTTATGTCTAATTGAAACAAGCTATAGTTATCTGAAAGGAAGGAACCTCAATTGAGATTCATAAGATCTAGCTGTAAGGAATTTTCTCAATTAATGATCAATGGGGGAGGACCCAGACCATTGTGGGTGATTCCATTCATGGGTTGGTTGTCCTGGGCTCTATCAGATAGCACATTAAGAAAGCCCCTGAAGAGCAAGCCAGTAAGCAGCATCCCTTGATGGCCTCTGCATCAGCTCCTGTCTCCAGGTACCCACCCTGTTTGAGTTCCTGTCCTGACTTCCTTCAGTGAAGGACTACAAAGTGGAAGTGTAACCCAATAAATTCATTCCTCTCCAACTTGCTTTTTGTTTCATTGCCACAACAGAAACCCTAAGACAGATGGCCTCTGTCTTTATTAATTTTAAAAATTTAATCTCTTGGCTCTACAAGACCATTAACCTCCATCTGTTTATAGAGAAAAATACATACCCAATTACCTTTGAGCTCCTAAACTTGTTTTTTTTATCCCAGGTTTCATGTTTCCATCTCCAGAAGGAACTATTTATATAATGAATGTCTCTCTCTAGTAGCATGATGATTTGTTGCTATTTTGGAATAAATAAGGAGTTAAATCTAGTAAAGTTGATTAAAGCTAGAATAGATTATCTTAAGAAAATTTTTTTCTCTTACCACATTTTTCAAGTATATAGCCAAAGATAACATTCAGAAGAAGTGTTATAATGGAAATTCAAACACCCAAAAGCTTTTAGACTAGATGAATGTATCAGAAGGATATGCCTGGAGACCTGTGGCACGCTGAAATAGGGATATCAAAAATAGATAATTTAATGGATTATTTGAAAAGAAATACGTTTGTGGTCAAGAAAGATTAATAAGAGCTAAAGAAGTAAGCTCAGACTACAAGAAATGATCAACTATTACCATCCTAAAGTTTAAGACATAATATAAGTGAGTGATTGGCAGAAGTCAGAGGGCTCAGCCCCTTCTTGCATGTAGAAAAGATCACAAACAGAAACCAGAGACCAAGATTAAAGACACAGCCACTGCAGCCTCCATTAACCTGGGAGGTGAGAAGCTGGGAATATGAGTATCTTGCCATCTCTCTGGTGGTAGTCTCACCACATACCTCAGCCTTCTGCTGATTCTCTATATTTGTCAAATCCAACCGAAAAATAGATGAGGAATGTGCACAGCTGACAGTCCTCAGAGAAGCTATGCACACATGTTCTCAGCATTAAGTCATCTTATGGAAAATGCAGCAGATATTTTATTTGAACTATTTACGAACTTATCAGATTCCTTAAATTCTCTGAATTTGTGAAATGCTAATCTTACTACATTCTTTCAAGAAAAGTCATACATCAGAAACGGAACAAAGGCATGAATGAAGAGCTTAGGTATAGACATTGATATGTATGACTGTGGTATGGAATCCAACTTCTTTAATGCCATGCTGAAGGTTAAATGAACCTCCACTACTGGAGAAGCCTTCTTGAACCATACATGTTATTCTAAAATCAGTGTTGTAGACCATTAGCTTGTTAGAGTTCTACTCTTTACTTATCTCAGAAAATCACTGAATGATTCCAGGATCTGAACCATCTGGGCAGATGAAAGGAGACCCAGGGCTGGATGCCAATAGCATGCTGATGATACTGCATTATGAAATATCTCACTGGTTCCTAGTAAGGCTTCACTGAAAGACTTAACAGACAAGACCATATGTCAGTAAAAAATGCAATAGTGAGTCCAATCTTTGGAAAAGCAAATATAAATGGAGTTGTTTCCTCATGGTATCAGTTTCCAACCTGCGCTCTACCAGCACTAGGTATAACTGAAACCAAATGCTTTTATCTATCACTGTTCATCTCATTGAAAATTTTGACTGACAGTCAATAGTAATGCAATCGAGATATTCAAAGCTGCCTTCTGTCATAAATTAAAATGTTCCATTAACTAAACAAATTCTCCATGACATAAATCAACCCACACTAAGTAAATCACAGTTAGTGGAAACCAAATTGTAATTCCATAAAAGTGATTAACTGCTGGCAGGATACAGTGAGATATATCATCTGCAAAGGAGAGAATGATTATTCAATATCTGTAAATTGTATTTCAGACTGGCTAATTCCCTCCACCTTAGCCATCTTTATTGAAAATATTTAAAGAAAAACCATATATCACATAAAATTTTGTGCATTGTCATTGTTTGGAAATGATTCTGTCATTGCCTTCTTGTTAGAGCATGCTTTGAAATACGGCTTATAGTTGACTTTAGAAATTTGAAAATTTTTCATAGATAAGATATTTGCCTGAAGATGAAGATGATTTGCCCAGATGGTTCAGATCCTGGAATCATTCAGTGATTTTCTGAGATAAGTAAAGAATAGAACACTAACAAGCTAATGGTCTACAACACTGATTTCAGAATAACATGTATGGTTCAAAATAACTCCCTGTCAATATAATTCAACACTTTTAACTGTAGACTTTTATTTTCTCAGTTATGACCACTAGTGACTGCTTTTAGTTGTTCCTTTTAGAATCTCACTTTCTGCCATTTGAATTAAGCATGTGAACTTATATATTTATATGAGGTTATATTGAACATACTTTAAGAAATAATGTTATAATTTATATATATATGTATTTAACAAAATCAGAAAATAATTATGAACTATTTTATTTTGCAAATGTCTAAGGATTTAAATCTGATGATGTTGGACAGCCCCATCATATAAGACTACTTCACCAGTCTCGATCTTCTGTGTTTGCCAACATCTTATTCTCTACAAGTAATGAAAGCATCAATCTGAAATTTCAAACCGGATTGTTGTAATACTTGCCATCTCAATACCTCAAATGCATTTCAATTCAAATAACAGAAAATAGAAAATCTTTGCAGTTGTTCCAAGATCTTGTATATGCTTGCACCTCTCCTCTATACTAATTCCCTCCAGCTCTCACTTCTGGTTCTTTAATCTAATCAGTACTACTATTACTCAAATTTATCAACTTGGTACTCATTAACTCCCCCAAACCCAATCAACATTTAAGGCTCTATTTATAACTATGTCCTCCATTTAGTTAAGAGTACCCCTTTACATTTTGTCTACATTTTCCACCCTTACTCCTAATACTCTTTCTAGACTTCATCTTCAAGCTTTATGTTTTATGTGCAATTTCATTATAGGCACACACACACATGAGAGGATAGATAATAGGTAGATGATAGATAAATAAATACGTGCACACACACACATATATTTATATATATATATGTATATATATATGCAAATTCATGTGGCTTATTGATTGTTTTCTCTATTGGTACATTAATTCCATTGGGGACATTTATTTATTTACAACATAGAAGAGAATTCGTTACTAAGATTTCAGTAAAATATTTTGTTAGTTTAACACATGTACCAATGAGATACATATACTAAAACTAACCTGCTTTTCTTCTGCAGAACATTTTTGGAAGTTATTGTTGCCTACAGAATCACCAATAAATGTATTATGCAATTTTGTTTTAATACCCGAGTCAATGAATATCTTGACAAACATCTCATGTTACTCCAACTGGGAAAACTTCCTTAAAAATCTTCATTTTAATACCCAGGACTAGGGCCAGCAGTAGCATATGGGTTGATTGCCCCAACATAAGATGAGAGGATAAACATTAAGATCCTCCTGTGCTCAGAAACAGAAAGTACAGATAAGGATATACAATGTACTCTAGTTCCCAACTCTTTCAATTAGGATACTTCTGTCTGAAGCATTCCACTATTCACACTGAACATTGCTCAGATGCTCTAAGGAACTATGGATCTACTATTTAAGGAATAGGAAGGTCCTACAGTTGGGCTCTAATTCTCTGAGTATGGAGTAATGGAGATTTTCTTTTAACTTTTGTGATAATGTAAGAACTCATGTTAGACACTAGAATAATCAAATGTTCATCATTATGACAAAACAAATGATAGACACTACTTATAGGGAAAATAGGTTCATTTACTTTATAGCTCTGGAGGTTCAAGATCATGCAAAATACTCAGTTCTGGTGAAATCTTATTGTATTTGATGGTAGTAACAGAATGAATACAGGAAAGTACGGCAACATCTCCAGACAGGAAGCAAAAGTATGGGAAGAACTAGTCTTTTCATTATGATCACAGCCCTCTTGTAAGAATTATCAATAAGTCATAGTAGTACCTCTTAAATACTCATTAATCTTTTAAGGACTGGATGAATTTCGAAATATAGTACCCTACAGATTACATCTCCAGTCACATCACATGAAGAAATTCAATTCAAACAATAGCAAAGATGGGGTATAGTAGGAGATCTGAGATATCAACCAACACTATCAACTCTTGGGAAATGTTTTCTGGGTGAGCTCAAGAGCTGACCCTCCCATTTCTAATTTTCAAGATGAAGTGACACCTCCACACTTGTATTTTGGAAGTGTAGGGTTGGAAGCGTGGATGGTGTGTTCTGTGACATCTCTAGCTGGAATAGCATCTATCCCTCTCCACAAGTTCTTAATCCCTCTGAAAATTTTGAGCTCTCAGCTTTATCACAACAAAGGACATTTTTATTGATGGTCTGCTTTATGTTAAGCCAAGCTTGTCATTTGGTTGCTTGTTCATTTGATCTTAGTTCATGCTGCATGAGAAGTGGAGATATTTTTCCTCAAATGGTTCCATTCTCTGCTCTTTGTCCATGAGCTTTGCCTATACTAGCTAAACTGTATGATAGGCAGGTATACTCATTATTTTAAGCAATTATACCTTAAAAAGGCAAATATTAGGACCAAAGAGTTAGAGTAACAAAGTAAAAGAACAAAAAAGGCTAGCTTATATCCATACTATAAAATTCCAAGCTATATATTAACACACTTAATAAATTTATTTTTTTGTTTTTCTTTAAATGTGAGAAAGTATTCAGCTTTCATCATCAAAATAACTCAAAAAGAATTTTTGAGAGAGTGAACAGACGTCTGTATTCACAGATATTACAATGGATAATGAGGTCATGGGTAATGGCATAGCCAGGATTGAGTGAATTATTAGAGAGGTTCAGAGACAAGAAGGTTTATATTGCACTAACAGATGCAGTTTATTTATTTTTATTTTTTTTAAAAATATTTATTTATTTATTTATTTATTTATTTATTTATTTATTTATTTATTTATTTTACATCCCTCCTCTCCTCCAAGTCCATCCCCGACCCGTCGTCTCTGTTCCCACCCACCAATCCACTCCTCCATTTCTGTCTAGGAAAGGGCAAGCTCTCATAAGCATCAACAAAACATGGTGTATCAAGTCGCAATAAAACTAAGCATCCCCTGATGTATTAGGACTGGGCAAGGTGACCCAGCATGAGGAATAGGGTCCCAAAAGCCAGTAAAATTGTCGGAGATAGCCCCTGTTCCCAGTATTATGAGTCCCACAAGAGGCCCAAACTATACAACTGTAACAAGTTCGCGGAGTGCCTAGATCAGTCCCATGCAGGCTCCTGGTTTTTGGTTCAGTCTCTGTGAGCCCCTATGAGGCGAGGTGAATTGAGTCTGTGAGTTTTCTTGTGTCTTACTATGCTTTCTCCCTCCCCTTTTTCTACAGAATTCTCTGAATTCCACCTAATGTTTGGCTGTGGGTCTGCATCTGTTTCCATTAGTTGCTAGATGAGGCCTCTCTGAAGACAATTGGGGTAGGCACCAATCTGATCACAGGGAATGGCCAGTTCAGGCTACATATCTGCTATTGCTAGAAGTCATAGCTGAGGTCAGTCTTGTAGATTCCTGGGAGAGTCCTTTGCTCCATGTTTTTTTACATGACCCCTTTTCCAGTAGTCTCTTTCAGTACTCTCCTGCTCTGCTCCCCCCAATATGATCGCTTTTGTTCCCATTCCCCTCTGCCCTTAGTCTACTCACAAAATTTCTTCTGTTTCCCCTCCCTATGAAGTTCTGGGCATCTACCCATGAACCTCCTTGTTACATAGTCTCACTGGGTCTGTGGATTATAGCATAGTTATACTTTATTCTACAGATAATATCTACTTATGAGTGAGTACATACCTTTTATGTATTTCTTGGTTTAGATTACCTGATTAAGAATGATTTTTTTTCTAGTACCATCCATTTGCTTTCAGATTCCCTGGTGCCCTTGTTTTTAACAGCTGGATGATGCTTCAATGTGTAAATGTACCACATTTTTCTTTATCCATTTTTCTCTTGAGGGACATTTAAGTTGTTTCCAGTTTCTGACTATTACAAATAAAGCATCTATGAACACGGTTGAGCAAGTGTCCTTGAGGTATGATTGAGATTTCTTTGGGTATGTGTCCAAGAGTGGTATAGCTGGGTCTTGTGGTAGACTGATTACAAAGTTTTCTGAGAAACCACCACACTGACTTCCAAAGTAACTGTACAAGTTTACACTCTCACCAACAATGAAGGAGATTCTCCTTCCTCTGCATCCACTCCAGCATGAGCTGTCTTTTATGTTTTTGATCTTAGCCATTCTGACAGGTGTGAGACAGAATCTCAGAGTCATTTTGATTTGCATTTTCCTGATGGCTAAGGATGTTGAACATCTCCTTAAGTGTTTCTAGGTCATTTGAGATTCTTCTGTTTAGATTTATACCCCATTTTTAATTGAATTATTTGGTCTGTTTATATCTAGTTTCATGCTAAAACTATAATGTACAATAAAATAACTTCCAGGGATATCACCATTCCTGATTTCAAGCTATGCTAGAGAAATATATTAATAAAGACCACGTTATTGGCATAAAAACAGACAGGATCCATGGAATCGAATCAAAGACCTAAACATAAATCTACATACCTATAAGCCCCCTGATTTTTGACAGAGAAACCAAAATTATACAATGGAAAAAGAAAGCATCTTCAACAAATGGTGTTGGTCTCACTGGATGTCAGCATATAAAAGAATATAAATAGATTTATATCTATCACTGTGTGCAAAACTCAAGTCCAAGTAGATCAAAGGCCTCAACATAAATCCAGATACATTGAATCTAATAGAAGAGAATGTGGGGAATAGCCTTGAAAGCATTGACACAGAAGACAGCTTCCTTAGTAGAATACCAATAGTACAGTTACTAAGATCTACAATTAATAAATGGGACCTCATGAAATTGAAAAGTTTCTGTAAGACACAGGACATCATCAATAGGACAAAATGGCAGCCTTCAAAATGGGAACTGACCTCCATCAACCCCATATCTGACAGAGGGATGATTTTCAAAATACATAAAGAACTCAAGAAAGCAGATGCAGTTTATGAAGTGTCACAGCTTGTGAATATAATATGGCTGGTATTGCCTCATTATGGGAAGTATGAAGTCAGCCATGAACTGCATATGTATCATAAAGCACATGGGTATAAGCTTCTTGTGTCTACCTGGACCCTGAACATGATGTCAGGTATGTTTGGGTTGTAAAGAAACATGTTAACACTTCCTGTTTTTTTCTAGGCTGTTTCCACAGGAGCCTTTGACTCTCACAAGATTAATGAAAGTCAGCCCTGCACCAATAGCCTGTCTTCTAGAAGCCTGGCAGTGAGTCCACCATCACATTTTGTATTCATGACAGAAGGAGAAATACACCTTCCAGGAACCTTGAAAGTATCTAAATATTCACTTTCCTCTATGTTGTTTTTCTAGTACAGGAATGGACTCTCTTTTAGGGCAGTATGTGAAGAATGTTATATATTATTGATCACAGTGGTAGACCTGTGTTAGGGTCATGCCTGCTTCTTAGTGATCATGTATTTTTGGGCTCAGATCTGGTCAAAGATTAAGGAATTTTCTTTGTGGCAGTACATACTACTTCTTTGATCATCAGCTTCTGACTTACTAATTGTTCATTGAAACTCTCTCTGAAAGCACCATATTTTATGACTCCTTTAGAATCTGACATATCAAATTTGCAGTAAGTTATGAATCTGCCTTTTTAATCCACCATGATTATTAAATTCACCTTGATCTTGGATAGTAATTGCTGATACCTGACCTCCATGAAGCCAGATATTTATCACTCCCTTTTATCTAAAAATTCCAGTCCCACCAAAAATCTCTCTTTTAACCCTTGATTTTGAGAACAGCCACCACACAGCTTCTGGAAGATACTGGTGTCCCTATAAGTACTGCTGTTAATAAAGAGAATATTATATAGTCTCTTCTAGGGTATAACAGGGTGGTTATGTCATACAGAATAAGCATGTTTAAATTGCTATGCCTGCCTTCAGACTACTCCTTTAACTTTCTGCAACCCATCACATCCTCTTCAATATATGGGTGGTCTTACATACAAGCTTTGAAAATTCACTCCAGCACAGCTAGAGATTTGGCTAAAGATTTTTTTTGTAAGATCTTAAATTTTGAGTCACAACAGAAGGCTTATCTCATAATAATAATCTTTCCCCTTCTAGCCTCGTATTTTATCCACATTCTCAATTTAAATCCCATCAATACTGCATAAAATACATTCCTTAGCAATATTTCCATCTCTATGAATAAACAAATGGCTTCTTACCAAGCTGCAAAAGATGACAGTTGTTTTTAGTACTGTCCTGGATTCCTTCACCTTTTATAGAATGTACATAGTGGAGATTGGATAACATAGATGTGTTAGTCCTCTTCTAAGAGCCTGGATCAGCTCTTAGACTTAAACAAATAACATTATATGGCAGTCTTCCCATTCCATTCAAATGTCAGAAAACCATCACACAAGCAAATTCCTATTCTTGAAGGTTTTCTAATCTGTAGTACTTTGACAGATTAGGAAAACGTTACATGACAGCATGCTAGACAATAATCACACCCCCTTACTATCAGTAATAGGGCCTTCTTGCGTATTTCATTAGTGAGTGGGATTAGCTATAATCCCAATGTTAGATGCTGTTTAAGACTTCATCTATAAAAATGGGCCTAAAATCTACACAAAGAATTAGATACCAGAGGAATGCTGAAATAAGGAGAAATGTCATTCCCAGAGATTATCACAAAAATTGGTTATCCAATGACAAGTGATCAGCTCTGAAAACATTATATATATATATATATATATGCATATTTATGTTATATATGTGTGTGTTCCACACATATATATGTAACATTGTAGAAACATAACATGTTGTATTCATGCGCTCACATACACACATATGCAAAAAACCATTAATGAACAAAAATACTCTAAATTTGAAAAAAGAGCAGGGATGGGTTCATGGGAGGGTTTGAAGAAAGGAAAGGGAAGGATAAAATACATAATTACATTATAATCTCAAAAAAATTTTTAAAAAGCATGTCCTGGTTTGCAGCTCCTACAAACAAAGCTTTAGACATAGATTTTAGATGTGGTAATTTATTTGACAACTGATATCTAGAATCAGAAATTACAGAGCGTGTGGAGTGCATGAGAAAATCAGAATAGGCAATACATCATGTGTTACTAAGTGTGTCACTACTCTGAGTAACCCTGACTAAACACCAGTGTGTATCTTCTAAGTCACCTTGTAGAATAGATGCCTGAATATTCCTTCTTCATAAGGAAACCAAAGCATTTTCCTTTTCTTTATTGGCTCCAGTGATTGAAAAAACAAATCCCCCTGGGTATTTATTTGGGTCTGTGCAAAGGATAAGAAAATTTGTCTGGGTTTTCAAACAGGAAAATAGAGAGCACTGCTTCAACACCGTCAAACTTCACTGTAGCTTGAGTGTAATGAGGAACACCACTCACATCTTTATAAGTATCTTCTACAAAACTGAAACAGTTTTATATGCAAATATTTCTGAACTTTTGATGTAAAAACTTTTACATTATTGAAGGACAACTGGAAAAGGAACACGTTTCTTTAATTAAGCTAACACAGGTTCCTATTTATTCATTGGAAATAATATAGTTGTTCAAATCACTAATTCGAAGGAGTCCAGATAAGCTGTGGGAACGGATCAGATAGTTTAACAGGATTGCAGTTTTGTCAGTGTTTAAAGCTTAAACTGAAAAGTAAAGGGCAAGAAAAATGAGAGCAAGATTTTGAACAAAGTGAATCAGAAAATCATAATGCCTACAGACAAGATGAAGTGGTTTAGAGACACGTTTACAATGCTCAGCCTACTCAAATATATGAACAGATAATCCCAGCACATAGGCAACAAAACTATAAGTTGCTAACTCACCCATGCTGTACTATAGACAGACCTGGGACACTGACCTATAAGGACACTGTCTAAGCAACTTCTTAGGGACAGACTTCTTGTATTGATTGTCTAACTCCCTCACAGGCAATACCCACATGCACAGGTTCTTAAAATACCACTGCTACAGTTATCAACACCTGGGTTTTCTATGGCTCTCAGCCTGCATACCCACTCCATGAGGAGCAGCTGGCAGCCAATATATCTCTAAAGACCACAGGATGGAAACAAGTCTGCTAATACAACTCATTCCCAATCTAGTACATGGTTGCATGCAGCACATGCTTGGATATGGACATAATAAGTAGTTATCTCCAGGTATCTCGGAGCTATGCCAGGTATCTATTAACTGTATCTACACACCATCCTGTTGGCTATACTTCTACAAAACATGATACAATCATTGCTTTTAGCAGAATATGCATGGGTAACTGAGCAGCTGGAAGCACATAGCAGCTCTGTTCAACAAAAGAGCTAAGAAAAGCATTTTCCCACTAGTTATGGCATTTCCTCCCTTCTCCCATGAGGATACGCTATGGATCTTAGAACCAGGTTGTTTATCAGTTGTCAATACAGCCAATACAGAAGCAATTGCAGCAACCAGCACTGTCCATTCCTGTAGGACTACTTGGTAATGTGAATATTTATAGCAGGAGACTACAGGAATTTACAGACCAGGGGAGAGCCAGAGCATGATGAATCTTAATAACTAAGCACTGTAAGAGGATTTGATTTTAGAGTTACGAGCAAGGTTGATGCAGAGGAGGCTGGAGTAGAATATGTAGAGTATAGCTAAGTGCTACAGAACCCATGAGAGACTCACATGAGAAGATACAAATCTTGACCTCCAGCTTAGATCTAATGAAAACTCTAACAACAGACCATCTATGATGAGTAAATGACGGTAGCATTCCTAAAATGTCTAACAAACTTTTTAATCAGGTAGAGTGGTTATGATGAGAGATGGACAATTACTGACATATATCTACCTGGACAGGAAAACAAGAAGCACATTGAGTACTGTCAGGACCCACCATCTACCAAGGCTCGATGAATGGCTTAATGGGACAGATGTCCCAGGGAGTACAGTGAATTATGTCTTGCTCAGAAAGAACTTCCAATGAATAGCATCTGTGGTATTACACTTAGTGAGCACAGAGACATGTCACTACCACACTGGATGATATAGAAGGTTCTGAAGAAAATGAAAGTCATGTGTCCTCATAGAGGTTTTTCTGAACTTTTATAAGGGTCAATATCTAATACTGAGTTTGGTACAAGCAGTTCACAATGTGGTGAAACCAGCACATGACCCAGCTTTGGTAGTGGAATATGAGGTGGGCCAGTAGGAAAACAGATTTGAGAAAGAAGTGATCTTGAAAAATGGACCAAGATGAGCATCCTCAGAAAGGCAGAGAGTAGCCAGTTAGATACAGAGACAATGCAAAACTATGATGATTACCAAATTAGTTTTCAACCCCAAAGTTATTTCATCACTGCTTTCTTTCTCAATCTATCTCTCTCTCTCTCTCTCTCTCTCTCTCTCTCTCTCTCTCTCTCTCTCTCTCTCTCTCTCTGTGTGTGTGTGTGTGTGTGTGTGTGTGTGTGTGTGTGTGTGTGTATGTGTGTGTGAAGATACCAAAGTTGATGTTTAGGTCAGAGAATAACATTTAAAAATGGAGATTTTTACCATGTGGGGCCTGGGTGCTAAACCCAGAAACTCAGGCATGACAACAAGTGCTTTTACCTGCTAAGCCACCTCTCTGGCAAGGACAAGGTCTTTAAGTTGTGTGGCTACAGAATGGAAAAAAAATTACCAGTTGTATGTTCACAAAGGATTAGTTATTTGAACTATACAAAAATCTCAAAAAATCTGGACACCAAGAAAACAAACAGTCCAATTTTTAGAATATAAAACTAAAAAAAAATTCTTAAGAATGAAGAACAAATGGCTAGAAAACATTTTTAAAATATTCAAAATTCTTAGACTTATAGCTTATTAGCCTTGTTCCCTTATAGGGAACGAAAATTAAAACTATCTTGAAATTTCTCACTACACAGCTAGAATGACTAATATTTTTTAAAAATGACCCTAAATTCTGGCATTGGATGTAGGGAAAATGGAACACTTACTTGCTGTTGGGGTGAGTTCAAATCAGTAGAAATCATTACAAAAATCAGTGTTGGACTTCTTCAAAAATCTAGAAATAGATCTAACATGATCTAGCTATGCTACTCTTTGGCATTACACTAAGTACTTTATGTTCTACTCTAAAAGTACCTGACTGTCTATGCTTATGGCTGCTCTATTTGCAGTAATTGAGAAATGAAGAATGGATAATAAAAATTAAGTACATTAACATAATGGAATATTTTCCAGCAGGTAAGACAAACAAAACTATTAAATTCACAGGTAAATACATGGAGCTAGAAACAATTATTCTGGGTGAATTATTCTTGGTGAGGTAACCCAGATCAGAAAGACAAATGTTGTGAGTTTTCTGTCATTTAGTGGATATTAGCTTTGAATCTTCTGAAATGTATGTTTCATTTGTAATACTTACAGAGGTCAGAAAATTAGGAAGGGACCATGAAGAAGAGGAGGCTTTTATAGAGGGGAGACAGAATTCAGTGATATAATGGATTAAAAGTGAATAACAGAACAGGAAATGTCAAATTGGGGTAGGTTGAGAGTGTAGATAGAGGAAAAATATGGAGAAATGTAGCTAACACTAAAGATCTTTAGAAAAATAATATGCAAACCTGCTGTAGAAACTTCCTAAAATATATACTTACACATGCGTAAAAAGAGGTCAAATGGATTTACCCTATAAGAGGTACAGTACGCTTACTAGGTACCACAGTAAAGCAAATTAAAAGCATATCCCCGTGGTTTCTTCCTTTAGAATTCTTGGCTAGTAAAGCACCATAGACTTCAAAACATTATATGCTTTTGCCAATTCTCTTGGTTACCCTTTAGAACTTGATGAAGATCCAACCTAATGAATTATAGAAAAATGGATATATCAAGTTGTTACTGGCTTGGAAATTTCAACCCTCATTGCTACTTTGCATACTGCCTGAAGATGTAGTGCATACTATTGCAGGAGACTAGTAATCAGCATCTGTGTTCCCTCTAAGTAATGACCAGCTTAGCAACATATGCCTACTGGTGCAATAAAGGCACAAATGTCACAGGTGTAACCAACCATTTTCTGATTTTATTTAAGGCCTGCCCCATAAAATGAAGCACATACCTGGCACCCTTATTGGGCCCCAAACCTGTGACTAAACAAGTCACAGGCCATAGTTTAGAACCTATTACTATTATTCTAAGTGAGTATATAATTAAACCAACTCCAAATAACTTACTGTTATACCCACAGACCAATGTATCTCTCAGTCCTCATCAAAGAAGCCTTCATTTGTGACTGATGAGGATTGACACAGAGACTCACAAGTGGTCAGGGTGCAGAGCATAGGAGACTATAGAATGCTCCATACTAAATAGAATACCTATATCATATCCTTTCACCATAAATGCTTAGGGATCACCGTAAAAGGGGACAGAAAGACTATAAGAACCAGAGACACTCAAATACAAAAGAAAATAGTGTTTTCTAGAGAAGTGGTTCTCAACTTGTGGGTCATGACCCCACAGGGATCACATATCAAATATTAGCATTATAATTCTTAACAGTAGAAACATTACAGTTATGAGACATTAAGGAAATAATTATATATTGGGGGGTTACCACAACGTGAAGAATTGTATTAAAGGCTAGCAACATTAGGAAGGTTGAGAACCACTGTTTAGGTTAGCACTGCACATGTGAACTCACAATGGTTGTGGCACTAAGCTCAAGATCTGTGAATTCTCAAACCAGAAAAAAAGAATGCTGGCATGCAGAGGGATGAGGGCATGAATTCCAACCCCTAGTTGAATAATTATTGACAATGGAGAGCTGCTGGGAGAGGGAAAGTCAGTTTTCATTAAGGCTCCTGGAGGTGACCATGCTCTGGTGGAAAGCCACCCACATGGGTGGCAGACACTGGACTGGATGGTTTAAAAAAACAACGAAATGAGGGCACAAAGTTGGGTGAGTAGGGAAGGGTAGGTCTTGGAGGATTAGTGGGAAGCAGGAGAATATGATCAAATTCTCAAAGAACTAATAAAAATAAATATGTATATGTTTACACTAAGAAAATCACAAGTAGTACTCTACAAGTAAACAGCATAAAGGGTTGCTTTGGGGTAGGAGAAAATGTTTGTAATGTTGTAAATACATGAAGAAGTCAATCCAACTACAAAAAATTGATTAACTTAATTAAAATGAGCTAAAGAACACACACATATGTATATATATTTTTCCAAACACATTCAAGACATTATTTAATCATATTTTGAGAAATACATAAGTAAACCACTTAGAACAGACTTGGCACCTGTATAAATATCCATTACTGTTTTACTTATAAATCCTGACAAACATTGAGATTACATGATTGGTGATAAGACAAAAATCATCTTTTTATTTTTTGAAGAATGTGGGCTATTTATATAGAAAAACCTCTAACTATTGTAGAACAATTGGATAAAATGTGTAAGTAACAAAGGGGAAAGATTGTTGTCATGATAGCACACAGACAGGGATTTTCGTCTTTATAAAAGTCTCTTCAGAATAAGTCACATTTCATTGAGAACAAGAAAGATAAACAGACATTTCCAGAAGGACTAGTAGTTTAGAATCATAATGTCTCAGATCTCTTGTATAATAGGAAGCATTGTGGAATTTTGGGTGTAGTTCAGTTTATAACAGGGAGGTGGGCAGAAATACTATGAGAAAAGCAGTACAGGAGCCAGAAAAGACAAATTTTGTTCGATGTAAACAAGCTTTAACCTTATTCCAGTAACTGATGGAAACATGCAGAGCCATGGCCAAGCATCAGGCCAAGCTCTGGAAGTCCAATCAAAGAGAAAGAAGAGGAATTCTATGAGCAAGGGACATCAAGACCATGATGGGGAAACTTACAGATACAACCAAATCAAGCCAGTGGGAACTAGTGAACTTTGGACCAACATCTATGGAGACTGCATAGGACTGGACTGGGCAGTTGTGTAGCTTGGTCTGTTTTATGGGCTCCTGACAGTGGGAATAGGATTTATCTCTGGTGCATGAACTGGCTTTTTAGAGCCCATTGACTATGGTGGGACACCTTGCACAGCCTTGATGCAGGGAGAGGGGCTTGGACCTGCCTCAGCTGGATGTGCCTGGCTTTGCTGACTCCCCATGGGAGACCATTTCTTTTTAGAGAAGGGGAAAGGTGGGTGGAGCTGGCAGGGGGTGGGAGAAGGGCGTGATGATAATTTTATTTGTGCTGAAACGTGATATTTTATTTGTATGTTAATAAATAAAGTTTGCCTGGAGATCAGAGGTCATAGTCACACATAAACAGAAGTCAGGTGGTGGTAGCACATGCCCTTAATCCAATCACATGGCAGGCAGAGTCTCTGTGTGTTCAGGGACACAGCCAAGCGTAGTGACACACACCTTTAATCCCAGTACCAACCATAGAGACGTGGAGGTCTGCATAGACAGGCAGTGATGAGGAAGTTATGTGGCTGGGCTTAGAGTCAATGAGAAGGCAGAACAGGAGGCAATAAAGGTGCAGGTTAGACAGGAAGAAGTTCTCTTAGGAAGCTACGGCAACGTGGTGAGCTAAGGTTAGTTGGCAGCTATTGCTCTGATCTCTATGGTTTGCACCTCTGTGTTTGGCTCTGTGTTTCTTATTTAATAAGACTGTTTAGAAATTCCTCTACATGAGGGGGCATCTGTGGTTGATATGTGGAATGAATTAAATATTCTTTAAAAAAAAAAAGGAACAGCATAGTATCAGCAGTCTCAAACGATGTTAAAATCACCTAGAGATGTTTCAGAATATTCTGTTTCAAAGATTTCTCTCTCCTTTCTGATACTGCAATCCAAATACAAAGATTCTGAGTTCCACCATAATTTTGTCAACCGGATTACTGTTTCTCAAATGTCAGCATCCATAAGTGTCTGGAGAATTTGTTTTACTATAGATTTTAGTACAGTCCCTCTTTCTGATTCAGTATCTCTTAGAGACTGGGAATTGGAATTTTCCAAGTTGTACTTGGTTAGGTGAGGCTGAATCAGAAATTGTGGGGAACCTCAACCATGAAACTTTGACTTACTACTGATTTTTGACGTACAACTTACCACTAGAGGCTACTACTAAAAATATCCATACAACGATTTTATGACCTACATTTACCCTTGATTTTAATTCCTGCTTTGCTTCCAGCTTACCTTTACTCCCATCTCTATACACTAAAAGAGATGTGGAGATGTGTAGTTAAAGCATTTTCCAAGCTTCTTTGTTAAAAAAGCCCAGTGTGATTCCATAACTGAGCATGATTTGTAAGTGGAAATAGCAATGCTTATTAATATTGTGTTTAATAATACACAAAAACCGCTAAATACACTCTCTAGATAAAACACAATTACCATGTCCTGCAAGTTGCTAAACTATATGTTTACAGAATGAGAGGGAACCCAGGAGGGGAACAATCAAACTGCAAACTTTTAGAAATAGCTCTTTAGCTCTTAGGGGTGGACCTATAACTGTAATCTACTACGTGTTCGGCTGTCAACAGCAGTGTTTGCTAACTACATTGTTACGTGTTTCTTTGTCTGGTGTGTGGAAGGACTTTGTTTCAAGCATAGCAGACCCCGAGTGTGTTTAGTAAAGTAGGAATTGTTTTCACAGGTACTAAGAGATAAAAGGTTGGTGGAAAAACAGAACCAGCTCACATTCTGTAATTATTATAGGAAGTTCAATGGAAAAAAGCAGGCAAAGACCAGCCTTCAAAATACTACCTACTGAACAAAAGCAATGCTTATTTTTTTTCTGTGCTAAATGGAAGAGGTAATTATAGAGTGACATAAGTGCTTTCTTCAGACCCTTCCTCCAATAAAATGATATATTATGTGAACTCTTTTAAAAAGAAAAGTATCCGCTGGAGATAGTCATAGTATGAGGTTATTATTCAACTTTCTCTAGTTCTAGTTAAAAATAAAATGAAACCACTTCTTGAAAATTCCCTGGATTATACTGCATAGGAATTAAAAGGTGAAATATCCATTACCACCATAACAAGAAGAACACAGCCTGTGTTTATTTCAACTATATTACCAATAGCTTTCAAAATAATTCATCCTTAATCATGCTTTGGATTGGAAATTTAATCATTCCAAATTTAGTGTCTATTTTAGAGGAATTTTTCATTTCTCTCCTGAAAAGATGAGAGTGAAGAAAAATAAATAAACAGGAGAGAAAAAAAGATACTCAAAGTGCTAGAGCAGTCAGAGAAAAAAAAAACAAACAAACAAATCCACTTTGTATCCCATCCTGCTTAAACTCGTGTCTCTCTTTACCAGTACAAGCATATTATGCTTTGTTTTATTTCCTATAAATACAGACTGTAAAATGCATTTAGTGAATATTTATTTATTTATTTATTAGGTCTAGGTATTGCACCTAGAGCTGTGCATATACATGGCAGATAGTCTACCACTGAGACACATTCTAGATCTTTGCTGATTATTTATTGTTTCATTTGAAGCAGAGTGACTACACTATCTATATGAAATGGAAATTAAATATAGCCATGAACTGACTGCTAGGACTAATTCTAGTTGTAAGAAGGTCTGCCCAGAAAACATCACCTTTTCAAACTTGGGCAAACTTACATTGAGAAATAGAGTAAATGAAGCTGATGGCTTGTTCTCACATGTTAAAGTAACAGTGATCACATGAAAGTTTGGTAAAGAGGAAGCCAAGCCTTCCAGATCATAAGTCTTCCTAGAAAATTATAGCTTTAAGAACAAGGGGACATCTAAGTAGACTAAGTCAGTGTAAACTAGAAGGAGTTACTACTGGAAACTATTTCTGAGAGAAATGAGCCAAATAACATTATGATAATTAAAATGTTAAGCAAAGTATATGTATTAGAATACTGTTTAAAATAATTTACTAATTCATTCCTCCTATAGTGACTAGGTTTTGTAGATTTTTATTAACACATATGAAATGACTTCTTGAAGTCAACCCTTTGTTCATTTTTTTTTATCAAAAGTATTAGGAGTCACATAGTAAAATGTTGGCCTGATTTCCAGTGTCTGTTATATCAAGAGCAATGATTTGACTTCTTTTTAACAACATAAGACACATAAATTGAAATAATGAGTATACATTCTTGAGCAGGTGTCACATTAAAAGTCTCTATGAGACTGTGAAACTCGTAAGAAACAGTTAAAATGGCCAACAATTCAATTTGGATGCTACCTGTGATTAATCAACAGCTCTTATCATACTTGGGTCACAAGTGCTAAGTCTTGCACAGAATAACCTCTCTTTTCTGAGGCTCTTTTCCCCTCTAATTTCTCTTAGCTTTTACTGCAGACTGTTAAAAGAAAAAGCTATTAAGAAGTGGCTTTGTCATTCATCACAAAGCTGCTTTAAGAAGCATGATACAGTATATCCCTCCTACAAGATCTTAGGTAAAATATTGTCTTTTTTTTTTTTTAGGAAAGAACATTTTGTTTGATTAAATGGCATGTCTACTTCAGTATACAATCCCATGTAGCTTTCCTCAAGCATATAAAACTAAATGCTGGCAGGATGTCTTCTAGAGGATAATTCTACAAGAGAATGGGTTCTAGATCCTACTTTCACACAAGATGGATTCTAGAGATTAGTTCAACAAAAGGTTGGATCTGGAGTCTGCTTACACACAAAGATGGATTCTAGAGGGGTTTGTTCTACCAGGGGATGGATTGTAAAGGCCGATTTTATAAAAGGTTGGATTGTAGAGGCGAATTCTACATGGAGATGGATTCTAGACACTGCTTTCACACAATGATGTATTTTAGAGTGTTGTTTATACTTGCTGGTGGATTCTAGAGGCTAGTTCTAAAATACAATGAGTTCTAGAAGTTGGTTCAACAATTGCATACCAGTCTTGGAGTTAAGGCTTTGTGGTTTTGTTCTTTCCCAACCATAAAGATGTAGAGTCAAATTCTTTCCAATTCTCCTTTCTGCTTGAAGAGTACATTCACCCACTGATTATATCTGGATTTTTTTTTTACTAGTTGATCAAGAAGTATATTAAATTATCAGTGTTTTCTGTACTATATTTCCTCTTCCAATTTTTTTCCTCTCAGAATATTTCTCTGAAGTTAAAGGATTTTGGTCAAGGAAGTTTTCTTCAGATACTGTCAAATCAATGTAGTAAATGACAGCAACAACATACCTTTATTTTCTTTTATTTGAACTTGAGGTGAGCTGATGTCTTTAGTTCCAGCATTAGACGCCAGAGGCAGATGGATCTCAGTGAGTTCCAGGCCAGCCAGTGCTACAGAGTGAGACCCTGTTTCAAAACAATGACAAATGCAAATGAAATCCCACACATCTAGACTTAAGAAATCAACATTATTTAAATTCAGTCATATACTAGGATTGTACATAAAATATTTATACCATAAAGAGGCCTATTCACAGGATTTTACACTGTTTCAGAATGCTCACACTATCTTATTGCTGTATATTATATTGTTATGATTATATCAGCTTGGAATGGATTTTAAAAGGTTATATAACAGTCTTTATATATTAAAAGCTGGTTGTTTTTCACACAATGAAGCTAATGGGTTAGTGGATCTCATCTTTCATTTTCATTCTCTGGCAGGGAAAGAAATCTGGATTTAGACTTTGCTTTTGCCCCTTGCTATTTTATTACCTCCTTATAAGCAGTTGTCTGCCAATAATACTAAAATTTCACTGCACCGATTTGGTAGTTTGTACTAATCTAATAAACAATGTACTTCAAGAGGTTATTTCAACAGGTGAAATAACCAATTCCAGAAAAAAAAAATATTTTCCTCCCACATGGATAAGATGAATTTAAAGTTAACTACTAAATGGGTAAAACATTTCCATTTCTAAGTGTCTTATAAGTATTTCCAAGTGTCTTCTACATTAATTTTCTTACTTTGTTCTTATACCTATATTTTGAGTTAGAATAACAAAATAATTTTTGCTAGACTGTAGTGTAATTATGTAGCATGTGTACAATAGTATAGCACATATACAATCCAGGACACATATACTCCAGGATGTGTTAAGATGGAGAATATTGGCAACATGATGTAGAGAAACAAACTGACTGAAAAGGAAATTTATTCTATGTTGGCTATCTTTCGGAAGGAAAAATGCAGGACTCTAGAGTAGAAAAGACATCTGCTGTCTTATCAGCACTGGACAATGCATGCTAAAATACTGACCAGCCAAGGTGTATGTTCCCATGGGTCAATAGTGCCATGATTGTTGCTAGGTAACCAATAGTCTCCTGATTAGATTTGAGGCCTGTTCTGTAGAAGGGGATTCAGGATTGGAACTATATACATGGTCAAAAGGTCACATCTGGGGAGGTCATAGGCACTAGGGGAGGACCTGCTATTTTTACTTTATTAATGATCATATCAATAAACTGCTTCATAAATGTGCATGTCTTAATATATCTCAATTGATTCTTACAGAATTTCATGCATGCATATAATGTATTTTGATCATAGTTAACACAATACTCCTGCCACTATAAAATTATTACTCTCAAGCATAGATTGCTTTTAACAGTGGGGAGAGAAGCTTCATTTTACAGTAGGCAATGGCCAATGCAGAGAATCATCATAACCAGTCCAATGGTTGAAAATAAGTGACCGTGTGCACTCTTACCTAAATGGGACATCTTTATCAAATCTCTTTCCATGTCTCAGGCAGCATCAAAGAATAGGGGCCACAAAAAGTGTAGGAGCTGGAGGGTGGGGAGGAATGTTACAAACTGTTGTCTCCTGGACACGATGTGATTATAGCACTTGGGATCTTGCAGAAACTGTGGTTACCCACAAAAGACATGGACATAATCAGGCCAGCCAAAGTTCTTTCATGATGGAGGAGGAATTCATGAGGCCTTAATTCTGACTGAGGAATTATTGGCCATTGATAGCTACTGGGGAAGGAAGAATCATTCAGTTGACAACTGATTGTTCATGCTCCAGTGAATAGCCCCACAGCCACACATATAAGGGCATCACTAACTGAACTTAGTGGGAGGGAAAAAAGGAGGAGGAAGAGGAAGAAAAGAAGTAGAAGGAAGAGGAGGAAGGAGAAGGAAGGAGAGAAGACATTACACACACACACACACACACACACATAGGTATGTATGTGTGTATGTATATATGAAATCCTCAAATTATATATTATCAAAAAATAAAATTAGATAAAAAAGATGGAGAGGCTGTCGAGATACCTTAGTGGTTAAGAGAATATGTTGCTTCTACAGAGACCTGCGCTTTGGTTTCCAGCACTCCCTCTTTTTTTTTTTTTTTTTTTTTTTTTTTTTTTTTTTTTTTGGTTTTTCCGAGACAGGGTTTCTCTGTGTAGCTTTGTGCCTTTCCTGGAACTCACTTGGTAGCCCAGGCTGGCCTCGAACTCACAGAGATCCGCCTGGCTCTGCCTCCCAAATGCTGGGATTAAAGGCGTGCGCCACCACCGCCCGGCCCAGCACTCACTTTGAGTGACTCATAATGGCCTGTAACTCCAGTCCACAGGGATCTGAAACTATCTTCTGACTCCCCAGGAACATAAACACACATGGAGTACAATAGACACATATAAAATTAAATATAAAACATTTTGAGATTAATTAAGATTTTATACCGTTTCAAATAGCTGTGTTTTTTGAGCTCAAAAGCCAGATTTAGATTATCTTAGTGTATTACATTGAATAGTTTCTAACACTGTACACTTTCCCCCAGACATTAGCTAAGATGAGCACTTGGCAAAAATACTATGCTTAATGCTAAAGAAAGAAAATCCAGGGAAGCAAATCACGTTTAACCACTCTCAGATCTTGAAGCATATATCAGGTGGACACTAAAGAATATTGACCCTCCAGTCTGATCACTGGTAGTATATTCCTTCCATATGTCCAGATCTTCTTGCATGGCTCAGCTTTCTTTGAAGCCCACTTTGCATTAATTATCCATGAGCTTGGCTGGAATGAGGAAGCGGCTATAGGCTGGAATCACCTCACCAGGAAACTTTAATCTAATGTTTATGTTCTTTCACAATTGTTTTTTTTTTTTTTTTTTTTTTTTTTTGGTTTTGGTTTTGGTTTTTCAAGACAGGGTTTCTCTGTGTAGCTTTTTGCCTTTCCTGGAATTCACTCTGTAGCCCAGGCAGGCCTCGAACTCACAGAGGTCCGCCTGCCTCTGCCTCCTGAGTGCTGGGATTAAAGGTGTGCACCACCACTGCCCGGCCTCTTTCACAATTCTTAATGTTTTGTGTTGCCTAGTCATAGCACGTTGACACTTCATATTCTGTATACAGAGAGTATTAGATGAGATTGAGTGCCCTCCTCCCTCCCTCCCTCGTGCCTTCACTCTGAGTGACTGGTAATTTCCAACTATCCCCTCCTCAGAAATCCACTTTCTCACTTGACACTGTACATTCAGTAGAATATCACAAACTATAATTTCCACCCCATGGGTATTTTTAGCATTAATATATGCTGTTTCCCTTTTCTTTTTTTTTACAGTTACTTATAGTTTTCATTATCTAGTGTAATCGACCTATCTTACTGTATTCTGGTTCCAATCCTGAAGTACTCCTCTCAGTAATACTATGATTCAACAATGTCTGTTTCCCTATATAAAATATCTTACAAATATCTCACATTGATTCAATAATACTTGCATATGTGATATTTCAAAGTAAACTACTTTTTCTCATATTTAGTTGTTTATACATCCTGCATGGCAAGAGTTTAACTCAGTTTCCTGTGCCCTTCAAAGTTTGTCTCTGTCTTTCAACTCAGATCTGTAAACTTCTGTTAGGAATTACTCACACAACCCCAGAACCCACAGCCCTCCTCCATTAGGCTCTCTGACACTCACACATATAGGTACTCTCCCTTTAATGCAAAGGCATTGTTTAAGTTACACTTTTAAAGTGTGTATTCTTCAGAACACTAAATTCTTTTAAAATTGAAATCATATCTCTATAATATTCATATCCCCAGGTCTTGGGTACTTTTTAGGCTTTCAGTGCCTTCCTCAATTTTCTTCATCATTTTATCTTTTAAAATATAGGTCACAACACATTTTTCTATTGCTGCTGAAAATGCAATTAAAACTTCATTTTTACAGGTACATTATAACACCTTTACTTGACACAGAAATTTCTTGGGTATTTGTTGCAATACGGTTTCCTCCCACTCTTTGAACATCAAAAACAGTTCCCACACAGTATATGCTATTTAAAACACATCTCTATGCTACTTCATGTCGTTCATCTTTGTATTGTCAACATCCGCAAAGTTGCTTGGAAGAAAAGGGACACTAAATAAGCATGTTTAAAAAAATAAAAATGAATGAAAGATTGAATATATTAACTTGTGACATACTACAGGGTTATACATGTGAACAATGAACAGCTATAACAATATATTTCCACTTTCAAACTGACAACTCACCACTTCTAAGGAATTGAAATTTTGACAACATAAGAAATTCTATCATAGAATCCCAAAGTAATGAAAAAAAGGTGGATAAATCATGGATTAAAGAAAAACAGTTTCCTTGAGGAAGCTGTAAGGTTCCCTGGTAATTCAATACTACTCGGTACAGTTTTAAAACCTAAGTCATCTTTTAGTCTAAAAAAATTTACATATCTTATTTTTCTGGCACGTTATATATGGAAGAAGTGCACTCATATATTATTTACCAAGATAACGGGAAAACACACTTTAGCATGGTTTAACTTCAATGTTACACCTCTGTGTAGCTCTGCAATACCGTATATATGCATGTCATAGCTTCATATTAATTCCCCATAGGGAACACCTGCTCTTCATTGTTCTGCATTCATTCCTTGTCCATTCTTCTGAATGTTTTAGCCCACTCAGTTTGCCGTACTCATCATCATACCCTAACATCATAAGCAGGTCCATGATGACATGAGTGACTCAGGATTGGCATTCAGTATCCTTATAGCATATTTCAATATCGTTGCTCATGTTACAATCACTTATGTATTTTAGCAATTCTTTATATATTACGTTGCTCATACTTTACTTTTATTACAGCCAAAGTTATTTGCTCTGAAATAGGCTTTCAATTGCCTATGAGACAATTAGCCAGAGATATGGCATCAAAGAAATGACAAGTAGATCTATGCCATGATTTTATAACTTTGTAATATTTTGGATGTTTGGTCACAAGAGTACTTTAGAAATCTGAAAACTTTTCCTTAGCTTTTGCCCATTTAAGACATTCAACCAAAATTTAAATAAAATAATAAGTTAGTCAAATAATTATAGGTATCAAAATAATGTGAATATTGAAAATATATGTTGTTGGTGTAGAAAATGTAATAAACAAAAAACTGACAAACTCTATGGAAGAAATAGTTTAAAGAATATTTATGTATTATTTAATGTCACTTTAATGCCCTTGTTAGTTTGTGAACCAATGATGCTCAAAATGGTGCTATTAAATTCTATATGGCAGTGAATTTTCTCATCTTAACAGTATGGATTTCACCACATTAGAGACAGGAAAATAATTCTTCATTTAATATCTATCGTCTCCCCAAATTCATTTAGACACATTTGCTGTCTAACATGGCCTACCTTGGAGTATTTCTCTGTGCATTTGCAAAGAATGCGCATTTTGTAATGTGTTATCTCTTGGACTATACTATTGTCCGGTCTTTGTCTACTGATTCCGATCTGGCTATTACAGTCAATATTAAAAGTAATTACATTCTTACTCAAGTCTTTAGGATCTATTGATATTTCTCCTTTTTGCTCTGATGTTGGGTACATTAATATTTATAAGGTTTATAATTTACTGTTGAATCTATTGCATATCATTTGTACCTCTAAACACTTACAATTTTTTCCTTTTCTATCTTCTGTGAGTCACATTTGTACAATTTAGATTTATCACTCAATTAAAGTTAAATGAAGGATTGTGTTTATTTGGATTTCCTTTTTGCATCTGGACAGCCAAGTACTGTGACACTAAGGAGTGGTGAGAGGAGATTTCATTACCTTGATGCTGATCTTTGTGGAAAAATCTTTGGGTTTCATGCTATTAAATATGTTGCAACAAGTTTTTAAAGTAGTTTTTATTAAGCTGAAGAAATTCCCTGGTATTTCTTTACTGAGAGTCTCTAGAACGAATCAACATAGTTTTTTGGAAGAAACTCTTTCTGAATGTTCTCATATGATCATGCGATATTTATTTGATTTAATAATGTGATGGAATCCATTAACTTATTTTAAAATTTTGATTCATACTTTCACATCAGAGACAAATCTAACTTGTAACATCTTTATTGTTAGATTAGCTAGTGTTTTGGTGAGGGGTTTTTACCTGTGTTCCTGAGAGATATTCTTTTTGATTATTATTTATATTTTTATGTAAATTAGTTGATTTTTTTTTTTTACTAACTACAGGTTGTAACCAGGCCACATACTAAGTCCATGCTCTACTTTGACCTATCACTAAGAGCCCAAATATTCAGATTTTGGTAAAGCTGAAGTGCAGTATATTATAATACCATAGGCTGAGGATGTAGGTTACTAGTGGAATGTATGCTTCCCATGCGTTGAGGGGTTGAGGTGTTTGGGTTCATTCCTTAACACTATAAAAATAGAAGAATAAATAAATAATTAGTAATGACTACTAATCATATCATTGTCTCAACTCTAGACACATCCTGTAAGGTGATTTGGTAAGTTGTTTGAATTGTGTGAAGTCTCATTCCTGGAGACAAGTTCCTATGTTGTTTGGCACCAGGCTTCAGCTATGTTTTACTCCCAACATCATTTACCTAGGGAAATTTCTATTTCTTGGGTCTCACTTCTTCAGTAGCTTGCTAAGTGAAGTTCAGCGAAGGAACAGACATATCTTTTTAGAATGTCTTCATCCCACCAAGATGAGGACTGTGTACTCTTTAAGCTAGGAAAACAATTAACTCATGGAGAAATCATATATACCAATTGCAGGTTTTCATAACAGAAAAAGATTGATGATTAGACAGGTTTTCAGTATAATGCAAAAAATTATAACAATAAACTAACCGACTGACCTGCAAGTATTTTGTTATTGGATGACAAGGATGGATTTAAAATATCTCATGTCTCCTAAGTCCTTTTCAAGAACCTCTTCCTCTTCTGTTTATTCATACTGCAATTAGTGAATGTCTGAATATGAACAGGAGTGAGAGATCCACACTATTTAGCTCTGTGAGAAGAAACATCAATCAAACAAGCAAAGGAAACTCCACAGTGTGAAAGGGTGTAACGTAGTGGCTGTCTTCTAATTGCTACCCTCTAAAGAAGATGGCTGAAGAAAAAGCTACAAATGACTTTAGACTACAGAGTAAGTAATTTAAGTCAGATATAAAGAACATTTACCTAAGAAGAGCAATGCTTATTAAATACAGAAGTGAGTTTCCAGAGTCACTGTGAAGCAGAGCAGAAATTATCTTTAAGTAAGGCCTTGGAAATATTTTTTAAAAATAATTAACTAAAAAACAATTTGGCATAAAGAAAAATGAACGAGACAGAGAGAGAGAGAGAGAGAGAGAGAGAGAGAGAGAGAGAGAGAGAGAGAGAGAGAGAATATGTGTATATAGTGGCAAACACTGAACAGCAAAGCACAAGAGCCTTCTGAATCTGTAACATGACTTCTAATATCCAGGCTATGTTTCTTAAAATAAAAAATGAACTATGTAGTAAGCATCCAATGGGGTCACTTAATATTCTTCAGTTTTTAAAGTTTCATGTCAAATCTAAAATATCACTTTATATTTTGTTCATTGTATTATCAGAGTGTGCTGGCTAGTTTTATGTCAACTTGACACAAACTAGAGTCATCAGAGAGGAGGGAGCCTCAACTGAGAAAATGCCTTCATAAGATCGGGCTGCAGGCAAGCCTATAGGGTATTTTCTTAATTAGTTATTGATGAGGGAGAGTCCAGCCCATTACAGTTGGCAGCAACCCTGGGCTGGGGTTAAACAGCACATCTCCATGGCCTCAGTCTGCATCAGCTACTGCCTCCAGGTTTCTGCAATGCTTTTAGTTCCTGTCTTGACCTCTTTGATAATGAAGTGTGATGCAGAAGCATAAGCTAAATAAACTCTTTCCTCTCCAAGTTGCTTTGGTCATGGTGTTTCATCCCAATAACAGTAACCCAGAGAGACTGGTGTTTTCAATTTGCTGTCAAGTGTTAGTGAAATCAGTGATTGTTTCTTGTCCTTTTATATTTTTTGCATGGTTCCTTGTCTTGTTGCTCCCTTTCCACACCCTGAGTAGTGGCCCACAGAGGCAGGTGCTGTCACACCTAGTTTGGCAATGCCCTTAAAAACAGTCTGTTTTGTTAGTTGTCAGATACAAAGGAAACTCAAATTTCTCAAACCCCCAAAGGCAGTCCAAATATCAGAGCATGTTCAACCTGGCCTATAGGAGGACTTACGGTAGCTAGTCAAAAGCCAGCATTCCTCAGGGACTGGTGAAGCTGCTTTCTTTCTACAAGTAGTCATTTCCCTTTTCAATGGCAAAAGGGACATGTGACTACCTGTGGCACTAAGCTCCTTCAGTCTCACAAGTACCTGTTAAGCATTTCAAAGTCTATGCTATCTCCCTATCCCTTCTCACCCCCAACCCTACCCTAAATTCCCTCCAGCTCATGTGCTTCCCTCCCACCAGCTGCTCACTCCTCTTAGAGCCCTGCTATTCTCACTATGTTCCTTTCTCTCTTTGCTCTGCTCTTGATTCTTTTACTATACTTTCTATACTCTCTACCCCCTGTTACTAACCCATCTCTCATAGACAGCCCCGGGCAGGTCTAGTCTACTGGAAATATTCAGTCTAATTTTTCTCTGCTCTGAAATCTTCCAGATGCCTCTGGCTGTTCTTCCTCTCATATCTACAATAAAAACCTTCCCCTTAATCATACCATGGACTGGTCATGTCATTAGTTTATACATTAGTCTGTCATCAGACTTAGGGATCACAACCTGTGCCTCAAGTAAGGCCCAGTCACTATCCTCAATAAGCTAATTAAAAGAGCCAAAGTAAAAGTGGAAAGCATAATAAGGATGTTTATTTAATTGTGTACATGGGAAGAGAAGACAAAGAGATCCAGGAAAGCCCTCAAGTCCACCTTCAGGGTTCTTAACTGATTCAAGTTTAAAGACATACTCAAGGATATGAACATCTACACAGTCTAGTCAACACACATGGTCCTATCCAACATTGGTCTGACATTGTCTGGGATTCTGTCTCTATAAGGTGATCTGGTAAGTTGTTACCACTGTCTGAATTTTTTATTCAAAAAGAAAAGTTCTTCCTCTGGCTGGGGACTTTTTTTTTTTTCTCTAAGCACAATATTCCCAAGGAAATTCCCATTTCTTTGGTGTCCCTTGTTTGAATAATCTTAAGGCAAATGGAGAAACATGGGTATTTCTTTAGGAAATCTTCAATTCTCCCAGGCAGGATACAAGTCTGCTTTGCACTGTGATAACAAATGTATGACATAAAGTTACTTGGGAAGAAAGGGACTTAGATATACTTTGGGAGAATAAAAGTTTAGACATCATGGCTCCAAGATTTGTTGAGGATGGCTTTGGTTAAGTCACATCATGAAAAGGTACAGCAAGGTGGCACCATTTAGAATAATTCAATGTTACATGTTCCTGCTGTGCAATGTCTTTCTGTATGCTGTGAATATATGTTGCTCCCATTGGCTAATAAATAAGTTGATTTTGCCTATGGCAAGGCAGCTTAGAAGGAGGCGGCAAATTCAAGCAGAGACACAGGGAATAGAAAGGCAGAGAGAGGAGAGACACAAGCCCTCCACACAAGGAGCAACAAAATGCCAGAAGACTGATAATGCCATGGCCACGTGGCAACATATAGATTAATAGGAATGGGTTGAGCTAAGTTACAAGGGCTAGCTAGCAAGAAGCCTGAGCCATAGGCCATACAGTTTGTAAGTAATATAAGCCTCTGTGTGTTTACTTGGGACCAAGTGACTAAGGGACCAGATGGGACACAGGGAAACTTCCGATAACATGTTCCCAAGGATCTCAGAGAGCAGAAAGTCTGAAAATATGTTCCCAAGGAACCCAGAGAGCAGAAAGGTCTTGATGTTTTATGAGAATCTCCTCAGGAAATCTAAAGCACTTTTCTGCAGCAGTTACCTCAATTCTTCCTAGGATAGTAACTCCAATATCCAATTAAGCTTCCTTATTCAAGGCTCCACATGTTTTCCCATTGCCACACAAGGTACCAAGATGGCAGCACAGGAAGAACATGGGGCACAAACTTCACAGAGCTAATTAATTTAAAAGGTGTGGTGTTCTCTCAATCCATGTTTATAATGTATGTATCGTGAAGTGTAGGTAGGATGAAAAGTTAGCCAAACATTAATATAAAATAATACTTCTCTTGTATCAGATTTCTCTTTACCCTGTCCAACTTACATGATGATTTTAGGAAGAATGACTTTTCAAACAAGTTAAAGAATTTCTTTTGCACATGATTCATGCTCTGTAGGGCCAAGTGGGAAATAATTTGAGAAGCATATGCTACATGTTTGTCACTAACAGCTACCTGTAGCCCACCCTGTGAAACCAGATGTCTCTCAGGAAGCATAGTCATCTATTTGAAGGCTTTATGACAAGAATGATTGCCTTACCTAGACACAGGCATAAATATTTTTAAAGTACATTATAACTAACAGGTTTTTTTAAAGAACAATTAAATTTTGAGGAAAACACTGGTTTCTGAATAGCAATGCTATACTAACATTCAGTTGAGAGGTGTAATAATTCTCCTAAAGTCCATTTTGCATGAAATATCAGCAGTGGGATGGATTTTTGAAAAGAAAGGAGTGTACAGGAAGCCATTACAATTACTTACAGCTTATTAACCTACTAAAATATATTCTAAATTTCAAAATATATTGATATTTAATGATCTGAGCAAGAATTTACTTCTGAGGAACTCAAGGGTCCTGGAGGTAAAATTACTATTATTTTGCTAAAGGAGCATGCTATCACACTGTCCTATAAGTATATAACTCTATACCAATAGGCTAGTGCTGACTCAGTGCTCACCAGACAAGCTCTTTTCACATTGGACAAAAGTTAACACAAAGAATCATAACTGATTGTGATGTACAAAGCCTAAGTGTCTGTGGAGAGCTAAGCTAGAAATGGGACATCTGCATCATACCTCATACTCCAAGGCTCAGAGACCATTGCATATCAGTGGACAGAAAGATTTTCAGAACAGGAGACCATGGAGGAACTGGACAAAACAGTGTCTTCTGTACATGACAAGACCAATGCACTCACAAAGTCATATCACTAGTGGTTCCCTGCTTAAGAGCTGCACAATCAAGCCAGTCAATATTCCAGCAAAGATGAGGCAGGGACTCATAAACTACCACTGCTATCTGTAAAGCTATTAACAGTTGGTGACTGCTAAGAGTCACAGTGTCAGCTTATTTAAAAACTTGATCTCTGGTAGGTAGACCATTTTCCAGGAGATGGCACCACATGTATGAGTGTGAGCATAACTAATTGGCCTTGGTAGGTTATTTAAAAAAAAAGTAGGAGGGAACTGGGGGTAGGGGTATAGGGTAGGAGGTGTGAGCTTTAAATTAGAAGGAATTAGTAGGGAGGATGGTGAGTCAGTATAATCAAAATATAAGGTACATATGCATGAAAATCTCAAACAATTAATTTAAAAATATTTACAAATTCATAATATTTTCTAAAGCTTTACAATGCACTGTGAAGTGAGGAACAACACTACCCACCATCTCAGCATTCAGGAGGCCCAACAAGAGCCCTGAAATCAGCCTGGTTTATGTAGAAACTGTCTCCAAAAATAAGACAAACTGAAATTGCCCAAATCTCAAAATACACATTAGAAGAACACAAAATTCTGGAATACATGGGTGAAAACTCCTCTTTTTCTTGAAATTAGAACAGAGTTTATCAAAACAAAAGGATACCAAAATGGCAACAAGGGGAGACGTGGAGACCTGCCAGGAGTCCAGTGGAGAATGGCAATGGAGCAGCTGACTCACAGTGACTCAATGATGTGGAAGAGATGATAAAAAGCCCCAGTGTCCCTCATTTGGAGACCAAGGCAGTCTCTGCAGAGATGGAGCTCATTGGGGGAGCCACAGGACAAGTGAGGCCCTTGGTAGGGGCTCTTATTGCTCTAACTGATAGTATGTTTTCTCAGACATCTGTTGGAGTTATTTACAAATTACAGTGTGTTTTTTGTGTATTTATATTGTCTCAGATTAAGTATACTATATGTTTTATCACGTGGGGAATCTATGCATGGAAGAGAAGTGAATTTGTAATGACTTCTCCCTTTGCTTTCCATGAACTTGAGTGAAGAATCAGGATAAATATATGGATTTTAAAAGGGAAGAAAAACTGATATTTATTTTAAAACTCAATGAAATATACTTGATCCTTAGAAATAGTCTTTAAAACTCTAAGCAATGAAATAGTCTAACTACATAACAGATCTAGTTATGAATTTCACTATGAATACATTCATTCTGATTCCTTCATGAAATTCACATTGCCTGCTTCCTGCTGCTCATCCCACCTCCGAAGTGCAGCAAACTCACCAAAGGCAGAGCAGCACATTGCCAGGTGGTGTACACTTTGTTTTACGTACTTATCTTGAGAATAAATAATTAAGAGTAAATCCATAAGTGTGAGCAAAATTGCCATTCCCATTACTCCACACATATGAATGATGTATGGATTCAGCCTGAAACATCTTCTCTTCCTCAAAGTTTATTGTAAAATCAATAACATTTACAAGACTTCCCCCATCTCATTTCTTTGCAGGGATAATCTTGTTTGATCATTTTCTCTACATCAAAGACATTCTTTGTCTAAACCTCCTCTTCTTGGGCTGCCTGTATGTTGATACCTAGCACAGCCTGGACCAGTTACTGTATCCATTTATTTCATCTGATTTTACTCAGTGTCTCTGAAGCCTCAGGAGATTTGCCAGAGATGTGGCAGGGCTGTAGTTAGAGCTGGGACTCATTAAGTCACAGTTGTCTTTCAAAGCTTAAGGTCTCCTGTGTGAGACAGATATGTCAATTGGAAGCCCTGCCACCTGGGGTAAAGTGCAAGCACACATATAGCAAAGGAAGCAATCAGGATGGAAGCTGAAACCAGGTCATGTCCTGGACATTAAACTAAGAAAATATGAAGAACTGTTCAGAAGAAATAAAATACAATGTGCTGGAAGCCATCTTCCAAGGAAGTAGACACTGGCTCTCTAGTGTGATGAGATTGTGTTAATCAATGGTTGGCATAAACAGGAAACAGAATTGTTTTGTGTTTGTTTTCTGGGAACCAGGTGTAATTCACTAATGAAATAACTGCATTGGAAGTGCACAGATCAGGTGTGCAAGAATGATTCTTCCTATGAGTGTGCTGTGGATCTAGTTAATAGTGATTAATATAATTATACCAGGGATACACAGTCCCTGTAACATATCCCATCCATCTGCTCCCTGTCAGTCTCTCCCTCTCTCTCCACATATTTGCTTTCACAAAGGTACAAGCACAGAGAAGTGTATCCCCTGCTGGGAATAAATTAACACATATATTTATGTCTTCAGAAAAGGAAATATGCCATTTTAAAATAAGGATTTCGATGGCTGATCATATATTGAAGACGTTTCACAGCCTCAACTAAAATCCAGACACAAATAGTGTTTCTGAAAACTCAACTTCTGTCACCTTATCATTGCAAGTACAGAGCTAATGCGCTCGCCAGGACTATCCTGGGAAGGATGTTTCTCAGCACTGAGCAGACCTAAGTGGATTTTTACAGGTAGATAGATTGTTAGTGTCCCAGCCAACTTGTCAGGTTGAATGATATTTTAAGTGTGACAATCAGCCGTGAAGTTGTTCACATTACCAGTTTCGCTTCTTGGCTATAATTTTCACAAGACAAAGTCAATGAACCAGATAAATGAAAACGTGGTAAGTGTGTTTACATAGCCCTGCAGTTAGTTCCTTCTCCTCCTGGATCCCATTCTCTAGCTGCTTTGTCTTCCCTGAGTGAGTGCTAAACACCACCCAGACAGCACTGCTTTCTCATTACACCTTTGCTTGACTACAAATTAGGCTTTGAAGGAGAAAAGGACATTTTCAAGTGCTTTCAGAAGATCCCTATGTTGGAGATTTAATGTTTTTTTTTTTTTTTTCAAAGGAGTTCAGAAAATTCTAAGCCGGACAACTGGTTGAAAACGTCTGCCTTGTGGAACAACATGTCTATTTCAGGCAAATTTAACCGTGGGACTGTGTAGTGATTAAACAATGGGGAGACTGCTTGTGTGGGTTACAATAATTTGTAAGGCTTAATTAATTCTTACGACAACTGATAGCCCTGTCAAATTGGTAAGCAAGTTCATTGATCTTAAAATTCAGCTGAGCTCAAGAGAAAGACTGACAAAATAATTTGTAGATGTGACAGAGAAGACAGCTGGAGATAAGTCACAAGTGTGAAAGTAGAGGAGAGGATGTACCACCAAAAGACATAAAATAAGGGGTGGTGCTTTCAAAGAAATAGCATTCCTGCATTTTTCCAAAGACAGGACCACTGCAATCAGATTCTACTCATGTATTACACCTAAGGGGTTTTTTTTAGATACTTTTAATAACTCCCTACTTTTCAGTTTATACTCTGCACATGATAAATAGACAGAGTCTATGCCAAGCTCATTGAATCACTAGCTTTGAAAGCAGAAATATCCACATATTTGGCCTGAGTACAAGTAATGAATGCAGTATTTTATAAGAACTGCTGATGTGGCTGCCATGTAATCGTCCCAAGGAGGAAATAGCCTGCTGCATTCTCTTTTTCTGTTAAGGCCAACTGCATATGTTTTACACTGTATTCTAAAGATCCTTTCCTAGCTACGGGACTCCATGGAAGGCAAATAGGACTACAACCCTTATCAGTGGCTTCAAATCTTTGGTTTACATAACTTATGTCAGAGGAGAACAGTTTTCAGTCTTCTGATATATAAGTGAGGAAACCTGTCCTCAAACTAAGTGACTGAATTGTGACACATCTGTTCTCACGTTTGCTGTATGCCATCTAACACTATCAACAGCGACCTTAATGCCCAGGTTATAGTACACTACCTCCTCTACAGACAGAGCAATTGATCTCATCAGTCATTGTCACAGTTCAAAATTTGGCAATCCATCTGAAATGTGGATAATGTTGTAGTCATGAACCTAAATGCAGTGACAGAAAAGGAGGGGAAGAATAACTTCTACTGAGGTAGTTTCAGAAAAAAAAAAAATCTGGTTAAAAATTATGTACTTTATATCAGACACATTTTAAGGGTTTGTTCATCTCAGCCTCATCTGTTTTTGTCCCCTGGACATCTGAAGGTATTCTATATCCCTGATATAGGTGAAGAGTTAGTGAACTCTAAGTGAGTTCTTCCTTTATCCAAAGTCTATCTGTAGACAAAGATTCATCTGTGCCCTCAGAATACTGTCATGTCCCTGTGACATCAATAACTGATCCTTAAATTGACTTGTCCTCTTCTTATGGTGATATTTTATTTGTATTAAAATGTTATTTGTATGTTAATAAATAAAGTTGCCCGGGGGTCAGAGCTATTAGCAAGCCATAGGAAAGCAGGGCAGTGGTGGCGTACGCTTGTAATCCCAGGACTTGGTAGGCAGAGCTAGGTAAGTCTGTGTGTTCAGGGATACAGCCAGTATTGGATACACATGCCTTTAATTTCAATACCAATCATAGAAAACCTGGAGGCCTATACAGACAGGCTATGACGAGGCGGTCATGTAGTTGGGTTTACAACCAATGCGAAGGCAGAACAGGAACTCTATATAAAGACTTTAACACAGGGGTAGCTCTGGTTCAGAGAGGTAGGACCACCGCAGGAGGAAGGGTAAGGTTTTAGCTCTTAGCTCTGACCTCTTGGCTTTCTTCTTTGCATTGGTTCTGTGTTTCTTATTTAATAAGAAGGTTGGTTACATCTACATCTTCTCACTCTGTTTATGTAATTATATTGCTCTTTTACAATGGAATTGTAAAATAGGAGTTTTTAAATCTTGACTTATCAGTCACCATTGCTTTGGACTGTACTCTCACACAGACCCCCAACAGGTTAATTCAATATGGAGTCACACTAACCCTCTACATTATCAAAAATAAACCTTGGAATTGAGGTGACATGGTCAATTTCCCAAGTAGCAACTTTCACAGAGGGAAGAGGGCCTTGAAGTGAATCAGCATGATAAGTAAATCTTCCATTGTTTTGACCTTGTGTTAGTTAAGGTTTATATTGATGTGAAGAGACACCATGACCATGGAGACTCTTTATAAAGGAATGACATTTAACTGGGGTGGCTTACATTTTCTGAGGTCTAGTCCATTATTATCATCATTGTGCAACATAGCTGCATACAGGTAGACATGGTATAGGAGAAGGAGCTGAGAGTCCTACATCTTGACCCACAGGCATTAGGAAGTATTCTGTCTCACTTGGTGTAGCTTGAGCATAGGAGACCTCAAAGTCCACCCTACAGTGACAAACTTCCTCCAATAAGGCCACACCTACTCCAATAAGGCCATACTTCCTAATTGTGCCACTCCCTTTGGGGGCCATTTTCTTTCAAACCAGCACAGACCCATACAAAGAAAACAACCTGAAATCTTTAATCAATAATCAACCTAGAAGCTTATAAAACACTTTATAAAAATGGCGTGACTTTTTATACCCAACGAAAGAAATGCTGTTCACTAACAACTAAGCCAAGTAGAGGTTTGAAACTCTTGTTGTGGGATTTTGTTCTTTGATGCTTTGAATTTCAGAATGTGACATAATTTAGAAATAATAAAAAGGGTCAAGTTAGCCAGTTCAGTGGGTAAGAGTGCCTGAAGGCAAGACAAATAATCTGAATTTGATTTCCAGGACCAAAGCTGGAGGCAACTGACTCCAGCTAATTGTCCTCTGACTTTCAAACACTCTTCATGCTCTCTCTCTTCTCTCTCTCTCTCTCTCTCTCTCTCTCTCTCTCTCTCTCTCTCTCTCTCTCTCTTTCTCTCTCTGTCTCTGTGTGTTTATGTGTGTATTTGTGTAAATAAAATATGTAAATAGTTTTTCAAAGAATTATTAAAAGAAAAATACTTCTTATATGAAAGTGAATTAATATGATGCTAAGAATAAGTAAAAATATAATCTAACATTCTCCCTTGAAACTTATAGGTCCGGGCAGTGGTGGCGCACGCCTTTAATCCCAGCACTCGGGAGGCAGAGCCAGGCGGATCTCTGTGAGTTCGAGGCCAGCCTGGGCTACCAAGTGAGTTCCAGGAGAGGCGCAAAGCTACACAGAGAAACCCTGTCTCACAAAAACAAAACAAATCTTTAAGCCGGGCGGTGGTGGCGCACGCCTTTAATCCCAGCACTCGGGAGGCAGAGCCAGGCGGATCTCTGTGAGTTCGAGGCCAGCCTGGGCTACCAAGTGAGTTCCAGGAAAGGCGCAAAGCTACACAGAGAAACCTTGTCTCGAAAAACCAAAAAAAAAAAAAAAAAAAAAAAAAAAAAGAAACTTATAGGTCTATATTTTCCAGGATAATGAAGAGGCTCTCAGAAATTATGAAGTCCTCATATACTTAACTATGCTCAAAATATTTAGAGAATGAGTTATATTATGCTATTGGTTTAAAAAGAAATCATATAAAAAGGTGTGAATTCATGAAGTTTGACATGACTAGGGAACTTTATCTATTTTAATCTAGTGGGGACATTGGTGGTACTTTTGCTTTTGAGTAGGAAGACTTGGTTTTAGTGACTATGTTCATATCCATAACTGTAGTAATTAACAGCTTCAGTTGTTAGAAGCTCCGAGGAATGCTATTGCCTCCTCTATCCATTTCTCACGCTCCTGCTTTCAAGTCTTACCTGAAGAACTTACTTCCACTGATGTGAAACTGAAGAGTTGATATCTTATCTGGAAGAGTACTACTTTTCATCATGAACAGCTTTCCAGTGGTATATTTTGAATTCTCTAAGTCAGAGACAAAAATCTTGGAGGAAATTAATGTGCTGAATACTTCTAAATTTTTATGTGAACATATATAATTTTAATAAAAGCTCTAATTTAAAGAAGATATGGTCACTGAACTAAGGAACATTCAAGACATTTCCAAACATTTCAGTGCATGTTATTTCCTGGTCCTTGACAAATCTTTGAAGATGCGGTTAAGCTCCTTAGAGAAGAGCACATTGGATTATAGGCTTGGATAAATCTGTGAACAAAGAAATATATCACTATAAAGCAGTTCCACTTGTTTGTTTTAATTCTATTAAATTATGGGGATAAAACTTTTGGTGTATAGACAATTTAATAATATATTAGGAAACTATAGGGTTTCATATGACATACTGATGTTTTAATATTTTAGGTTTAATTAACAATCTATTGTTTTGCCTTACAGTCTTTTATCAAAAAACTGAAACCCAGAATTGATTTTAGTATTACAGTTACAAAAATGAAGTTTCATTTCTCAAATGTCTAATGTCTAGAAGTATATTTATAAACTTCAAAGTAAATTAGAAATGATGATTTATTATAACCCAAATTATAAATGACTTTTGTGAGGGGTATTGTATCACAAAGTATGTCACTTATATCAGATATCACTATATGAGGGCAGAGGGCTGTGGATTGATATGTCTCAGAGACTATACATTTCAACCTTTAAAGATGAAATAAACATGAACACAAGATAAACTAATTAATGTTTCCCAGTTAACAATGGAAAAAAAGAAGGATGCTTACATAGAAAAGGTAAATCATGAGTTTATTTTAATTCTGTAAAATTTAAAATGTTTTAGAAAATATGTGAATATGTTTTAAAATGCAAGTGAATGCATTGTTTGGAATTTTAGGAGAGAAATTGGACCTATGTTATATATTTAGATGTAATCTCTATGTCGTGAAAACTGAAAATATTAAAATAAGTGATGTTTCCTAGATGAACATAAATATATATTTTAAAAGTATAATGAAGAACAGAGCACTATGAGTGTATGCACTGAATATGTAGTATAGGAAAAATCAACATTGGAGAACACAAAGAAGGAACAAGTCCAGTGTTAGCACTGTCAGTGCTAGAGATGATGGTGTCCAAAAAACATTGAATACTCAGTATGTCCTGGAGTCTGATTTCCTCTACACTTTGAACAAACGCATAATTATAATCAGTTTTTCAAGATGAGTGAACTGGAATTGAGGATGGTGGTCAATTCACACAGAGTAGTCAAGGTGAGAAACATCTTTTCCAAAGATGACTACAGACTTAGCTGTCCATGTTTGTCACTTTTCCATTATTAACACTGTGTCCCATTGTTTCGAATCTAGGCTACCTTTGATGACTTGTCTTCACAGAGCAAGCCAAGTAGATAAGACACTGTGATTTTGAACACTAAGAGAACAATGTGTCATGTACTTTCTCCTCTGTCTTTTGGAATGACACATTTATCATCCACTTCTGCACAATGAGGCTGCCTAAGCAGCAGGTCCCTATGTGGGACAAAATGTAACAAAATGTAATCGGATCCACCAAGAACCCAGATGAAAGGTCGTCAGCAGCACTTAACATTCATGTAAGGTAAGAATTATTGTTCTCAGCTACCAGTTTGGGTTAGAAAACACAGTTTTAGACAAAGATAAAGATTTTAATATCTCTAAGTTGGCAATAGATACAAAAACTTTTAAAATAGTGACTTGGCTTTAGAATTGGGCAATAATTAAAAACTGAAAATGTTCTTAAGAAGACTCACAGAAAAAGATGAAAAGACACATGGTGGGCTATGAATAAAGAGAGACAAATATGGAAACTGTGACCAAGCTGAAGGAAAGAGATAATTGTGCAGCTCGAATTCCAAAAGTTCTGTCTATATTCTGGACTCAGATTCTTTAAAAAGTTATCAGCCTTTTCTATTCAGTCACTCACTTGTGACTTTCAAAGAATAGGGATTCTCCATTTTGATGAATTAAGACATCGTTTGTTTTACTCTGAGGGCATTTGCACTGCATGGATGCCTAAGAAGTTGTCTTATCCTAAGTTATAAAAACGTCCACCTTCATTGTCTTTTAGAAGTTTTACATTTGCCTTTATATTTATGAGTTTAAAGTCTATAGGAATTACATGTGTATGGCACAGTGGTCTGGTCCCATGCTTTATTTTGTTTTGTGCTGCATATGCATATTCAATTGCATTAGTATTTCCTAAAAAGGCTGCCTTTGCTTCATTCAATTGCCTTTTTACTTTTATTGAAATCAATTGATCATGAATGACTCCAATTCTGTACTCTTGTTCTTTTCATTTATGTATTTTTTATATCAACAGTGTCACACCCTTAGACAGCTTTAGCTTTAGAGTAAGACTAAAAAACAAGTCATGAGATTCCTTTCAACTTTGTACCTATCTTAGAAATTCATTTTTGCCTAATAGTTTTTTGTTAATTTTTCCAAACTAATTTTTATATTGATGGTTATTTAACATTAACTATATAAATGCATTCTTGTATAAATAGAGTTAATATTTTAAGGTGGAAAAAATCCTGATAGAACTTAGTGGGATTTTGTTTAATTCATCACTTTGAAAAGTAATTCTTTATCAATAGAATTCCTCAGTCACCTCATGTGTCCTGTTACAAAGGCTTCCATTTACATGGATCTCATTTAAACTTTTTAGTAGCATTTGCAGTTTTGAGTATTCCAAACGTTTTTCTACAAATATGTGTGTGATACACAAGGAATCCTGGTTTCATTGACTTACTGAAGCTCTTTCTCTGTGAGAGTTCCTATAGCGCTGTTGTTATTCCTTCTGGGGTCCAGTGTAGAAATAACAAATGAAGACATCTGAACCTGGAATATTTCCTTGTGAAAGATTTAACCTGTAAATTCAACTTTTTCATTAGATTTAAAACTCTGCAGGTCATTGCTTCTTCAATGATTGCAATTTTTTAAATTTTTTTAATTTATTTTTGTTTTTATTATTTTTATTTTTTCAATGATTATCATTTTACACCATCCATGGAATTTTTTTCACTTATGCTAAATGAGCAAATTGATTAATATAAAGTTTTCATTGCTTATAACACATCACCCCGATATGTAATACTTAAAGCCCAAGCCTTTATTTCCCATTTTCTGTGTCAGGATTCTGGGGTAGCTAAGCCAGAGGATTCTGGTGCAAATGTCTCATGTGGCTGCAGGTATAACAAGAACTGTGTGACAGTATTCATTTCAATATGGCTATTGGAAGAAGCCCTCTATTCCTTAATGACTAATGGCAGGAGGCACTAGTTTCTGGCCACTTGAATCTCTTCATAAAGTGATTATGTGTTTAACTATCCTTAACACATGGAAACTTCTTGCAGAGCAAGTGGTGTAAAAAAGAGAACAGCATTCAGCAATTTATTTCATTACCTCCCTTCTGAACTTGTATATCTTTTTCAAATATCTTCTATTGTTTTGTAAATGAATTAAGCAACAGTTCTAGATGCCTTCAAAAATGATACAGATATTCATATGTGTTCTTTATTTTATCTGATATAAAACATTTTTTCTTAAGCCTATTTTTGATACTGTGGTAGTTTAAATAAAAATAGTTCCCATAAACTCATATGTTTGAATACTTGATCTCCAATTGATGGAACTTGGTAAGGATTAGGAGGTATGACCTTGAGGGAGGAGATATGTCACTGGGAGTTGGCTTTAAGGTTTCAAAAGCCCAAGACATTCCAGTTAGGTCTCTCTCTGCCTTGAGTTTGTGAATCAGATGTAAGTTCTCCACTATCTCTCCAGTGCTGTGGTTGCCTGCTTACTGCCATGGTCTCTGCTATGATGGTTATGGATTCAGTAATGATGGTCATTGATTCACCCTCTAAAACTATAAACAAGTCCTGAATTAAATGTTTTCCTTGATAAATTTCTGTAGTCATCATATCTCTTCACAGTAATAGGAAAGTAAAACAGGAATCTTTTTATCTCTCTTTTTTAATATGATCAATTTTTCTGTAAGTTCAACAAACTTTATTGACTTATGTAACAGCATATATATATATATATATATATATATATATATATATATATATATATACCCATTCTGTAGATCAGGCTGTCTTCAAACTCAGAGGTCTACCTGCTTCTGCTTCCCAAGTGCTGGGATTAAAGGCATGAACCACCACCAGCTCAGCTATTTTTTTATATTTTAATACTTAGATTTTTTCTTTTACTTTATTCTACACAGTTTTAAATTGATTTTTTCCAACAACTCTTTTTGTTTGTTTCCTTTGTAACATTGTGTATGAGATCACCAGGGTGACTCTGTTAATTAAGTTTTAGGATATATATTTGTAAGAAATATATTTCTAGGGTATATGTATTACTACTGTAGCTTTATCCCATGAGTATTGATATTTATTTATTATTATTCCATTTAAATGCTTTCTAACTTTATGTATTTCCTCTGGTCATGAGTTCCCTAAAAATATTTCCAGTTCCTTATATTTGGAATTTTTAAAATATCTTCTCTTATTCATTTTGACTATAAATACCTTGCCAACAGAGAACATACTTTGTATAGTTTTAGTTTTTTCAAATGTACTGAGTTTAATTTTACTATTCAGAATATAGAGTGTCCTAGTAAAATTTCTCTGTGGCCTTGAAAAGAATGTTAATTCTACACAGTCGTAGGACACATTTCCTAGATAGCCATCAGGTTAAGTATGTGGTAATCCACTAGAAGGCTCTGTGCTCATGGATTTCCTGTCAGTGTTATCTGTCTGTTATTAGGGGATGACAGTGCGGCTTTCAACTCTAGTGCAGATTTGTAACTTTTTCCAGTTCTATTTTTTTTTGGTGTATCATTACTAAGTACATAAATGTGTGGTACTATAATGACCTTATGATAAACTTAGCTTTCCTCTTCCTTTTTCATCATCAACTGAACATAGTCTTCATTGGCTACTTTTCTGTTTTTTTTTGTGTGCTTGCTAATTTTGTGTTCAGCATTTCTAAATGTCTGAAATGCATCATTAAGATTTTCTTGCCAAAGATAAAAGAACTCAAGAATACACCCTACTAAGACCTCAATAAACACTTTAAGTACATTGTTGACACTTTACTTTTAGTATTCTCCAGTGTTTCTAGGAATAAGAAGCTCCATAACTGTGCAGCTGCAGAAGGGTTAGCTGTGGCTGAGATAAACACTAAGGTAACCATACATGCTGCATTGTTCAGTTATTTGTCCTAAACCACATAGCAGCATGACCTGGCAGGTCAAAAACGACGGCATAGAAAAGTCAGTTACTTCTAGTCATAGTGTTACAGTAGCACTAAGGGACCATCAAGGTAAAGTATTTCCTTCAGTGTAAGAGAATGACATACCTGGCCTGGGTGGATGGCAAACTTTCCTGTTGGGCATGTCAATCACCTGGCTAAGGGACCATCCCTTAGGAAGGTCAACTGACAATAATACAATCTAAATTGATGGGAAAAATAAAGTTCCTTCTTTTAAATAGAATAATGAACTTCTTCTTCCCAGAACATACCCTCCATACTCCCAGACACTCAGTGTAGTTTCTTCCAAAACTGCTACCACACAGTTTCCTATGTCTGCTGGCTTTCTTGAACTATTTTTCCTTTTTTTCCCCTTTCTACCTCTCTCCTAAGCTTTCTTCTTTAATACTGTGGGCCTCCCTTTTTCTCTAAAGCCTTCTTTTCCAGCATATGGCTGATTGGTCTGCCATGTGGCTATCCTCTATGTGCCTGCCTGTATAAAACAGCATGACATTTTTTCTTTCTCCTCTCCATCTCCTTCTTATGGGTAGCTATTAAGATGTAAAGTTTGCCTGCTTTAAAGTTGTTTCTTTAAACTCTAATAAAATTGTCCTTGAGTTTCCTTTTGAGTCACATCTTTAGTTATTTTATTAACAAGACCAAGAATCCTAGGAAGGGAACCTGATTTATTTGATGACATATAGCCAGTCTGCTGGGACTCTGACCCAGATTTCAGTAACAAAAGGAGGCACTCAATCAGCTACCTGGTTGTGATCGGGATGAATAGTAATCTTCCAGCAGATATTTGTAAAGTTCCTTCTGTGTAACTAGGATTTAATAATGTGTCTTCTCACTCACATGCAAAACCACATAATTTTATTTTCTCAACCAAGCAGAAAGCTCTGTGTTTCTTGATCTCTTCTCTGCAAACATAAAAATAAAAACACAGCAAATGCATAATAAAATATCACCACAATGAATAATGGTGATTCCCAAAAGTTGTGAAGCATTTTTCAGACCACTGTGTGATGTGTGAAGGCAATTCTGTAGTCCAGCAGTGGATTTTCTAGTCAATGTCTTTATGGAACTATCCAGTACTGTCTGTCGTGTTAACTCTTCAGCTTGATCATTATCAGTAATTTTATCATTACTAATGCTCACAGTTGTTGCTAATTTCTAACATGCTTACAACAGAATCAGTGTTTAACTTCTGGGGTTATACATTTAATATTTTTACAAAGAAAGGGGAAATTCTTTTGCTGTTCTTAACTCTGAAGGTGTTTGTTTCTCCTATGTGCCTGTTGGATTTTCTGGAGCTGACAGAAGTCAGACAGACAGTTATGGAACAAGATTCTCCTTGGCAAGAGTCCACTTTCATTGGTATAATGATTAATCTGTTTGAAATTATCATTGGAGCTTCTATTGGGGGTTATTCTTGGCAGAATTAAAGGGCTCCACTCTGGATTAGAGGATTAGCTATCCCACAAAGCAGTGTTTCTCACGGAAAAGAGGAAAACATGTCCATTTAAATTCTTTTTGTCAAGGAGTGAATGGTTATTTTTTACAAACATGCCTTTTCCCCCCACAATTACACCAAGATAGCAATGCACTCATGTTATTTTTTCCTGTCTTTGACTCTTGGTCCACTTTCATCTTTCAAATGCTTGAATCTGCCTCAAAGCCTGTAAGAAGTACCCTACAATTGGTTAAGTTCCCCAGTTTCTGGATAATAATTTTGTTTAGCAATCTTTGCTCTAAATCAGAAAACTACGATTGTAAACCAAAAAGTAATTAAATATGCACATACAATATAAAAATATCCCTTCAGTGCTTTGACTTTCAGGAAAAGTAAATATAAGCAATTATTTTCATAGTTGCATTTTTAGCATAACTATTTTATTAAGGCTTAGATTTATAAAAAAAAATAAACAATGTTAACACTAATGAGTCATCAAGTAACACACTTGATTGTTGCTCTTCTTTCCTTCTTTGAAGTACAGAAACTTGACTCCTGGCACGAATAGCCATAATTAGCTGTATGACTGGGCTCTGTTGAGCTTATCATCCATCCCAGGTTAAGGAAATTTTTTGAAATAAAACTTCTTGTTCTCACTACCATCTTTATATCAGAAGATGTCATGAAATCCTACATTGTTTTATGACAGATTTCTTTTCTTTTCTTTTCTTTTCTTTTTGCCACTTCATCATAACAAAAGCCCAATAGGAAGTGTTGGGCAAACTAGAGCATTCTGAAACTGCATAAGGACTCATTGGAGAAAGCCATACTAGATTTACGATCTTCAAAAAATGCTAGCTGGACATTTCTAAATCTGATCAATAAAATCACCTTTTTTGTTTCTGTCACTTCATCCCTCACTCTTAGGACCTCCTTTTCTCAAACATGAATATTTAAAAATTATCCATTCATTGCTTTATGTAACTCCAGCTCTGTTGTCTCATCCCAAATCTCAACTTCTAAAGCCCACCCTTGTAGCCAGTATCTCTCTCTTGCCTCTAGGTGCTACCTAATTACTTCCTTTAATTAATTTGCTTACTCACACAATTACCTTCCTGAGAAAAATCATGTTGTTATAGAGAGGAAACAATATTGTTACCCGAAATTACAATAAAATATCAATGATGAGTTATGTTTGCCAGAACCTTCTATTACCGTAGAAGCTGCTTCTTGAGAAGGAGAGCCATGGAATTGGGAGTAATTCAGACTGATTCACCTTCTTGACAAATGGCTAACTGTGTGACCTTCAAAATTTTGCATAACAGCTCTGTGCCTCAGTTTCTTTATTTGTAAAGTAAGTGTATGCTTAGTACTTAGAACAATGGCTAACACACAGTCAAGAAATGATACTAGTTTCCCTGACATGAGAATAAACAGACCATAGCCATTGCTCAAAGACACATATTTTCCATAGGGGAAAAAAAAATAGGTTCTCAGACTCTATCTGGTTAATTAGGACTCCAGGTAACAGATTCTCTAACAAAACAACAATAAGTGTTGTCAATTTGACAGGCTCTAAAAATCACCTAGGAAACAGGCCTCCTGGTACAGAACTGAGGGATTATCTTTATTAAATTAGCCTGTGGTCCTGCCTTTTGGGAATTATCCTGATTAGGTTAACTGAGGTTAGAAGATGTACTCACATATGGGTGACAGCATTCCCCGGCCTGGGATCCTGGATGGGGTAAGAAGGAGAAAGTGAACTGAGCCCAAGCACTCATCACTCTGCTGCCCGACTGTGGATACAGTGTGCCCAGTTGTTTCCAGCTGTGCTGCCCTAACTTCTTCCCCTCTTCAGGCTGCACTCTTGAATGAAGAGCTAACTAAACTCTTTCTCCTCTATCTTGGTTGTGTCGGGCTATCTTATCACAGCCACAGGAAAAGTAACACTGTTAAATACTGTTTTAAAGTTTTCATGAAGGTATATTTTCAAATTATATTATGAAAGTACCTTCAAGATTCTTAGTGGGAAAAGCATTTGTCTGAGTTTATCCTTGGATCCCAGGGAGGGATTGGAGAACTAACTCCTGAAAATGCTCTACCCTCTGCATTCAGGCAGTGGCACATGTGCACAAACACACATACACATATCACACACGTATACACATGCGGTTATAACAAATTGTAGCATGAATCTTAAATATTTATAATTTCAAATAAAAAATACAGTTTGACCTAGTGGTATTTTTAAGATACATGAGTTAGAAAATATAACGCCCCATGGGAACTTTTCCTTTTCTCTTTAGTGTATGACATCACTGAGTAAGGACCTGTGTAAAGTGCTTTAGATGCATGTTTGTCAAATGTAACCTTTTTTCCATTGCTCTAGAGGAATCTGCCAGAGAGTAGACCAGTGTCTGTGTCTACTGTAGTGGAGTTAGAGAATTCATTATTTCCCGTCTCCTATGGTTATTCATGATAAAATCATAGAAGTAATTGAGTAACTGGGAGGATTTTTTTTTATGTCTTGCACATTTGGAAATTGCTGTTATTCTTTAATTGCCAGATAACTAGATTTTTTACTGTATTGACAGTGTTTTTCTAAATTCTATAATTGTCAGGAAAATAAAGATGTTTCAATAGATGAAAAATAAGTAGTATATTATAAAACCATCAGAAATCTGGAATAAAATTAGTTAGCTAAAAAAAAAAGACTATGTGGCATGTAAAGTTTTATTAAAATTTCAGAATATTTTTTATGCATTCTACACAAATATGCACAACCTCCCTTGGAACAAAATAGGCTACCTGCTGACATGTAAGACAATATTTTGATAATCTAAATATAATTAGAGATTACTACAGAAAGTTGTCATACTCTTGGTGAAGTGACTTTTGCAAATCATTATACTCAATGGGAATAAATTTGAGCTTTCAATTAAATTTTTTAACTTTCACAAATTTTCAGAAACTAAAGGTGTGAAATAGAGTGGAATCCACCAAATTATCTATATTAATTGTATTTATTAAGAAGTAATGGAGGATCCAAGGATAGAATCTAAGTTTTGCTGGTGAACAGTAACTACCTTTCGTTAGAATCACCCCTTTTCTGTCTTCATCTTACAAATGCAGTTCCATGAGTCCTGGTTGCTCCAGCAAGACCTTGTTTGCTGCTCTTTTTCATGGAGGGAATGAGTAAGTCCACCACCAATTTTCTATGAGCTGTCTGATGTAATATAATTGCCATTATTATTATTTTAATTAAACTCATACTTGTCTATTTGTAGTCAAGAAATACTTTACTGTTCCTCCTTAAAATTATTCATGTGATTTTCCTTTTTATCATAAGTCCATATAAGACATTAAGACTACTAATAACAGAACTTTAATGGCTATTCAAGCACATTCTAGTTAAATATGAAAGAGTATATAATAGATAAAAAGACACAAAATGTAAAATTTCATTGTCACTGAAAGGAAAGCCAAAATTTTAAGAAGAATTTAGGAAAATACAAAAGATGTGTTTTGACAATGCTTTCCTGTTCCTTCTGATCCACTCAGCATTTTCAGGTACAGGGCCTCCATTGAACACTTCCAGTCTCCTAATATCAGCCTCACTGTCCAATGTCCAGTTTCAACTAGCAATGCATACTGTGTGCGGTATAAGCCAGAGAGTCTCTCACCCAGTGACTCATGGACTTGATAGTCTATGTATGGACACCAGCTGCCACTTTACTGCATTGGGTGGGATCAAATATCAAGTTTCATAGCTTCATGTGGGGCTGAACCTAAATAATACTGTGATGTACTGTGCATTATACAACATCTGCTAGCTGAGGAAAGGGTGCAGTGTAAAACAGGATCTGAGTTTGATCCCTGAATCCCAATGTGGAAGAAAGCTGACTCCTGAATGTTGTCCTCTGGTCATTGGTGTGGTTCAGCAGGTGTGTGCATACTAGTACAGTCCAGATGTCAACATTGAGTATATTTCTCTGTTATGCTTCAGCTTACTTTTTGAAACAAAGTATCTTTATTCAACTGGAATTCACTGATAGGGCAGGACTACTTGGCCAGAAAGCCCTGTCATCCTCCTCTCTCCATTTCTCTAAGGCTAGGATTACAGGTGCAGGTGTTTGAAGTTAGGTCTTTATTGCAGTAAAACACTTCAGTGACTAAACATTCTCCCCAGCCACACATGTGAAATCTGTGGTTCCCCTCTTTGCCTTCAAAGGCCACAGCCTTAATCATCTATTATTCATCACTGGAAATGCTTAAACACCTTTCAAAACATTCCTTATCTCATTCATGGTCTGCTTTTGGAAGACAATCCAAATTCAGGTCAAGTTGTATTTGGTCCTGTCAATAAAGACACCAGCTAGGTTTTGAGAGTGATTACAAATGAAATAGCTGATCTTGAAATAGGGCTAAAAGTCACAAACTTTTGAGGCAAACTTTGAAGCCCAGGCTATTATAACATGCTTGAGATGATTGGTAGATCCAATCAGAAGGCTGTCAGTTGCCCCATAATCACAATGACATTATTGCACTATGGGGCATAATTTGCCTGCAGGTGGGTATTGTAGCACGTGAGCTTAAGTCCTGGGTAAGGTCACTAACGTCTTTAATCTCCTAGTGGCTGGTATAACACCTTCAGCCTTATGGAAGCCAGTCAGTAGAGAGGGTGTCCTGGTCAGCTTGAGAGTCACTTATTCATGTCCTGCAACCAAATTGTATGGTGTCTTCAAAAATATGGTCTCATTAACTAGTCATAGTAAGCAACAAGGGCAATTGCAGTGCTCTATACTTTTAGGGTGATACCTTGGAGTCTTCTTGACCAATAACTAACAGGAAATCTGCAGATTTTGAGCCTCAAAGTAGCATGACATGATATCCTGTTTTGAACCCAGCTAGATGGAGTATTGCAGGTAGAAAATCAGACCAAAAAGCAATGAGTGCAAGTAGGCTTACTGTATTTGCTTTTTTTTTATAACTTTTTAAAAAATATTTATGATCACCTTTTTATTTGCAAATGTCAATGATCTCTTTAATGTATCTTCTGTACTTATATTTGAAACACTATAAATATAGTCCTGTGTTTGACAAGAGACAATAAAAGACCAAATATATAGAGATTATTCCCAGATAACTTAGTTTCTATATGAGAAGGGTATTTCTCACTCATACATACCCATCTTAAACTCTGTTGACAAAGAATACATGTAAACACTAAGGTGACTAATTTATTGGTATGCCAGGTAACCAATCGTCAAAATGTATGGACATTGTGGTGCTCACAGGTAATTAATTATAGGACTTGGTGGGCAGAGTAAAGAAAGTGTGATGTGTGAAGCTATTATATGGAGTCTTTTAAACACACACACACACACACACACACACACACGAATGCACATATGCATGCACACATGCACACATGCTCACAGAATAATTGGAATATTTTAATACCATGTAGCCAGATATATTTTCAGTCCCAGAAGACAGGAAAAATAATGAGTCACATCTGTTTATATGTTTGGAGTTTTAACTTTCACAGCAACAAACATAAAGTATCAAATATAATCACTTTAAAATATTAGCACTTTAACAAGGAAAGCTAACTTGGTGGCGTAATTAAATATCTGTAAATATCATTGGCCATTTGCTAATTATGCCAATTGTCCTTTTCTTTTTCTTTTCTCTTCACATTTCTACCTCTTTGTTGACATATTGATTTTATTTTTCTATTAGGGAAGAAAAAATATTTTAAATTAATCAAGTACATATTTCTTAAGTAGAAAGAATATCTGTTTCAGTGCAGCCACCACTATATTAAATTTACACAGAGACATATGTTAAAAATGGAAGCTAGTATCATAATGTGCTTCTGATCCTCTGGGAAACCTTTTTAATTCGACAGGCTATGAAGATCATCATAAATCCTTAGACAGTAATCCAGAAACTGCTAATCATTGCATTCTTGCATGTTAAAAAATATATGCAGGATCAGCACAGAACCATTAATGACAAGCCAGAAGAAGATGGAAATTATGAGCTGCCTGCACAGGGAATCTTCACATGCAGAGGAAGGTTTTCAAGCTTGAAAGTTGTCAAGAAGCTCCATTGCCGTGTCTTCCAAATGATGCCCTGATTAAGAAAGGTCAGTGTGTCTTCTGGGAAGTTGACAGTAGTGATATAGTAACTATGCAAAGCTGCAAGTCTCTGGAGTAGTATTTGTGTCTAATCTATATGGTCACAGGAAATATAACTGCCAAGAACGCCATATTCATCATCTTGAGTGGTTTTATCAGCACTGCCTGATGTCGTACTCAAAAGAAAAATAACCAAAAATTTGCTTGGCCATTCAATCACGCATCCTTTGTGAAATGCACTTGGGGAAAATTGCATGCCTTCCTATGAAGGAAAAGATAGGATGCTGTCTTTTTCCTCCTTATATTCCGAAAGTAAGGGGGAAATTTGTAAAGAAATGTTATTATGCAATTTGCTAATTAATAATTGGAAGAAAAAGAAAAATTTGGGGGAAAAGTAATAAATGGGTCGAAATTGTACATCTGTAAGGTAAGGACAAAGCAGAACAAAACAGAATGTTAATATTCACATTCTCAAAATCCTTTAGAAAGCAACATGAAATGAAAATCTGATTTTTAATATACTTGCTTTTCTAAATATACACTAGACAGGCAAAGGTCATTCTTCACGAATATACATATCATAGAAAAGTGTGCTAGGTGCTTGCTATGTATTATTTCCTTCCCTTGATTTTGTCAATAACAGTGGTACAAGTAGAGATGTTTTCTGGTGATGTAAATTACATTCTGTAAGAGCTGGAAACTATCATTTAAATAAGTACAGAAATAAAATTAGAGTTTAGCACCAACACCAACGCCCCTCACCAACCCCAGCCATTAGCCATTACTTATCCTGTATCAAATACAAAAACTTTTTAAAGTGTTGTAGAGTGAAAGATGCAATCAGGGTTTGAAGTAGAATCATCACATAGAAAATGGCACCATGTGGGTTGAGTTTCCTGTTTGAGAAGTTTTAACTTGAGGACAGGCCATGTTGAGTACTGGGTTCAGGGCATCTGAATCATTCAGAAATCCTGCAACCATTCTAGCTCACAAAATTATTTTAAAAAATGGCCTTAAAGATCATACTGTCAAGAGAGCAAAGGAGAAGCACTAGGTAAAAACTTTCAATATTGAGAATCCTATGTTCTCTGTGTTAACTTGGATGTAAGTAGCTGGATAAGCTTTGAACAATGAAACATTTTAGATGAAATGAAAAAACGTGACAAAGCACTAGCTTTCCATTATAGATAAGATATATTTTTCTATTTTCTATCTAATCAAGGTTACTAGCTTGTTTCAAAAAGAAATCTTTTTTTAATTATTAGTTTTGAAGAATTATATGAACATCCTTATTTTCCAAAATATAATGTTCAAAATGTTGACAATAAAATAAAAATGATTTGCCATATGAAGTACGAGAAAAATGCTGGACATTTGCAAGAGATTAAGGTCAGAGACCAATACTGACATGACAGATGTCATACTGACAGATGCTATCATTAACCAGACACACTGGGCTCACATCTGGTGAGTACAAAGTCAAAGGATGACTGGATAAGAAAACGTAGTGGATAAAGATCCATTTTCTCTGTCAGGTAAGGATCTAGTGGAAGTTATTTCTGTAGGGATAGCCCTTGCAAATAAAGGAAGTTTAGAGCTTGGTTTGGGGAACCTGTGCATGTTAATATTTGAAACACTTAAAGGGCAAGCACAGTCTTGAGCATTGACACTTTATGGCTGTAGTTCAAGCAGTGAAGATTGCCAACTAATCTGAGCCATCTTTAGCTTAAAATCATGGAGCACACCTCTGGTCATGTTCAAACAGTACAACAGAATAATAATAACATAGTTTTCTACCACAAGTGTCCTCTCAGTTTAGTGATTAAAAATAGATCAAGGTTTTAAGAGACAGTGTTACTATGCTTAAATTTTTAACTAATGAATAATGAACAAATGAATAAATTAAGACCTCCAGTATACAAGATAGAAAATTTCAAAACAGAAATAAAAATATTTAAAAGAACTAAATAAAAATTTTAGAATGGAAATAAAAGAAATTTTGCAATCTGAGGAATTGACGTAATGGTCCACAAAAGCAGATGAAATCAATGAAATAGTACATGGGCCAGGAGAGCTTTGGAGACATGAAGTCTCCAAAGGAGAGGAAAGGAACAGACAGCAAATATGGAGCAATAATTACTCAACAGCTAATTTGGTGAAGCACACATGAAAGATATTAAAAATTTCAATGACTCCTATGACCTTATATGAACAGTCTTTGAATTTACAACCATGGTTTTATGATGGAAAGAAAACATGAGTAACTAATTTTGAAGGTATATTAAAGGAAAAAAAAACAAAACACTATTTGGGAGAAGTTTGTTAGAGTGATTATGCATCTTTCAGCTGAAACCATGAAGGTCACAAAATAGTAGTCAAGTATTTTGAAGAGTAGAATAAAACAACAAAACAGAACTACATAAAGCCAGTCAAACAAGAATTCCATATCCAGTGATCTATCTCTCAAGAATAAAGATAACCTGGAGTCATTTTAGATAAGCAATTATTAAGAATTACTGTAAAATCCTTTATGAAGTACAAGAGAACTTATTTCATTACTTCAATGCCATTTTATTTTTTCTCAGGCATAAAAAGTTGAGGATATTTAAACCACCAATACAATTTCCTTTAGAATCACAGAAGATACTATATCAGTTTCTTTTTTTGTTGATCTTTTAAAATGATCTGACACCAACAATGTAAAGATTATTTTAGCTCACCCATATGACTGAAAGTTCAAGGCAGCAAGAGTTGGAATCCGCTGGTTATGTCACATACAAAGTCAAAAACAGAAAGCAATGGATGCATTTTTACTCAGTTTACTACCTTCACTTTGTACAGTTCAAGATCCCTTTACCAGGGAATGGTCTCATTGAAATTAAGATGGGTTTTCCCTCATCCATAAACATAATCAAGATAATCTACCAGACGACCATCTTCCAGATGATTCTAGATTATGTCAAGTTGACAAATGCAGAAAAAAATTGAAAAATTCAGTACCTAATTAATTTTGATAAGCATCCATATCACATCAGTGATATAATTCACTTTACTCATCCTAAAGATAGCATCTATGAAAGCCTCCAGCTAACACTCATACTTAATAGTAGCAGATTTAATGTACATTTAGCTGTATCATCACTGTGAACAAACACTTCCCAGAATCTAATTAAGGGAGGAAGGACTTATTTTGCTAAAGTTTTTAGAAACTTCCATCTGACACAGTGAGAAGACATACCAAAGCAGCTCATACTATGCTGAAAGCAAACAGAATAGTGCTTCCCAGGCTGGATGTCACTTTCCTTCGACATTTATTCCATTTAGCCCCACTTCAATTAGCCTAATTGGTAAATTCCTTCATATGTGTATGGAGAGTTTTGTCTGGATCACATGAAGTTGACAAACAATGTAAACTACCACAGGTCTCCCTTGTCAACATGACATTCAAATATGTCATTTTAAAGCCAAAATGTTATACCTTTGTTTCAATAGGCATATGGCCATACCATAATTTTAAAACTGTATTGTTTTGTTCTTCAAAGGGTCTCATAGTAAGACCTGGACAGATGGCTCTGTGGTTTAAAGTACTGTCTGTTCACATGGTGGATCACAATTGCATTTAAATCCAGTTCCAATGTATCCAAATCTCTCTTCTGAGCTAGGCAGGTACCATTCAAATACATGTTGTACATACAGACAAAAAATAAAATAAACTCCCTAAACAAAACAATGAAAGTCTCCATAGTCTTTAACAATTTCTAAAGAATTTTAAAAGCACTAAGTCTAAGTCTTTTCTGAAACTTAGTACAATCTCTTAGCTATAATCTCCTTTTGAATGATAAATAAGATATACAATTTCCAATGTGCAATGGCACCTAGCAAACCTTCATGTTTTGAAGGGGAAGACTGAGGGCATACAAAGCAAATATCAAACCAAAGAAAGACCGAAAGCAAACAGAGAAAACAATCGTTGAGCTCAATGTTTGGCAACTGGGACATGATAGAATTATCTGGGTTCCAAAGGACTTGGGTAGAGCCAGCCTTCCAGCACAAGGGCTACCAACACATATACTTTTCTCTAGGCAACTGCATCTGCAACTTTCTCTGGACATATCCCATGATCTTAGAATCTCTGACATCTAAAAGTTTCCATTCCAACTGAGATTTATTTTTTCACAGCTTCACATAATAGCTTCTTGGGTCTCCTGGCAAGATATCTGGACCTGTCACATGTCACTTAGCCTCAGTGAAAGTATCAACCAGACTCCTGGACTCTCTCAATTTTCCATCTTCCATGACTGCAGTATCAGTACCATTCATGCCAAAAGATGGAGCTACCAGTTCAGATGCGGCATTGCTCACTTAAACCACAGTTTTATTGGCTCTAGTGTATATTTCTGGCCAACCCTGGGCAAACATTTTCATAAGTGGATGCTTAAATAAGAAATCTCTTCAGTGATATTCCCATTTTAGGGTTATTCTCTCCTTTCAAATGAATTTAAATTTTTATTAGAAGGAATCTTCAGTAGGTAGTGTTTTTGCTGGCAAAAAAAAAAAAAAAAAAAAGGCTAGGGCAGTGCAGGAGGTGTTTCTATAATGTTACCAGTCTTTTTTAACAATTAATCTGCTTGCTTAGATTAGCCTTACCTGCAGCTTTTGCATTTCTTTTTTTCTCTAGAAAGCAACAGTTCATATTCTTTGGAACTACTTGTTTTCTTTCACTGTAGTCACGTATATAGCCCTAAGCAATAACCATGACATAGCCTGAATGCTATGTTGTTTTGAGATTTACTCTGCAAAACAAATTAATTTGTTTATTTTTAATATAAAATCATTTTATTGTCATGAACACACACACACACGTGTGAGCACAAGTGTGAGTGTGTGCGCGCATACACACACACAAATTGCAAGGTAGATTTAGGCAGCCAATTTGGAGAGATACTTCCCCAGTACTAAACTTTATGTTTAGTACTCAGTTGACTTCTATACAGTTAGGATGGTCATTCTCTATCCACAGAGCTTTGCATACACTTTTACACTTTCATCATCTCTAACACTTCATGGACATATCAACCAAAATACAAGAAAGACTATGACCAATTTGAAAGGAGAAAACAGTTAGCTTTCTATTCTCTTTCATGGTTCATGTTTCTATTTGTCTGCATTCCATCTTGCTTCATCATTTAATATTATCCTTTTTTTGTCCCCCTTTTATATAATACCCACACTTAACTGTTCACATTAAACGTGGATATATTGTATTCTAGAATCTGCATATGAGTGAGAATATGCATTTTGTTTTTCTTTCTGTGTTTGAGTGACCTCACTTAATATTATAAATTATAATTCCATCACTTTTGCTGAAAAATTTTATTTTTCTTTTTAGCTGAATAATATTCCACTTTATATATGTATCACATTTTCATTGTTCATTATCTTTTAATGGGCATCTAGATTTTCATTCCCTTGCTATAGCAAACAAAGCAGCAATAAACATGGATGTATAGATATTTATCATTATGGTAGAATAAGAAGTTCTCCAAATTTATGTCCTTGTGCTGTATAACTTGACACAAACTAAAGTTATCAGAGAGAATGGAACCTTAATTAAGAAAATACCTCTATAAGATTGGTCTATAGGAAAATCTGTAGGACATTTTCTTAATTAGTGATTGATGGGGGAGGTTCCAGCCCCTTGTAGGTGGTCCCATCCTTGGGTTGTTGGTCGTGGGATCTGTAAGAAAGCCAGTTGAGCCGGGCAGTGGTGGCGCACGCCTTTAATCCCAGCACTTGGGAGGCAGAGCCAGGTGGATCTCTGTGAGTTCGAGGCCATCCTGGGCTACCAAGTGAGTTCCAGGAAAAGCGCAAAGCTACACAGAGAAACCCTGTATCGAAAAAAAAAAAAAAAAAAAAAAAAAGAAAGAAAGAAAGCCAGTTGAGCAAGCCATGGAGAATAAGCCAGTAAGTAACAACCCTTCATGGCCTCTGCATTAGCTCCTACCTCCAGGTTCATGAACTGTTTGAATTCCTGCCCTGACTCCCTCAGATGATGAATAGTGATATAGAAGTGTAAACCAAAAAACCTTTTCCTCCCCAACTTGGTTTTGGTCATGGTGTTTCACCATAACAATAGAAACCCTATCTAGGACAGCCTTGGAGTCGGTTTCTTTGGAATTCAGCCTCACTCAAGTTCTCAAGACAAATGAAGATGCAATAATTTTTTTTTGCTAGAATATACTTCAAATGCCCTCTAGCCCAGCTCCTGAGAGAGTCCCTGTTTCTATGAAACAGCATGTGCCAGACATCTACTCTCTGTAGATCTCATGGTATTCTGGCCTTGCAACACACACACACAAAAAAAACACTACCCATTTAGCTCAGATTATAGCATTCTTGGTTTCTTCTTGCCCTAATTTTGAAAATCTTCCATGTTCTTCCCATGAAGCAGTTCTTAAGAGCCGAGTACAAGATGGTCAAGTTTATCACAGTAAATTTTCTCAACCTTGGTATCAGTGTCATGATTTACTGCATTAGTTACTTTTCTCATTTCTGTGACAAAATACATGATGAGGGGAAGTTATGAAAGACAATGTCATGTTGGTTTTCAGGTAAAAGGGATATTGTTCTTTGTGGTTTGGAAGCCATGGTATAAGCAGCCGATCACACTGCATCTGTAGTGTAATCAGGAAGGAAAAGGGGATGAATGTTGACATTGAGTTGACTTTATGTACAATCTAGGATGCTACCTGTGATCTTGTGGTCTGTCTTTAGGGTGGCATAAGGTCATTGAAAAACAAAAAAAAACAGAAGAAAGGATAAATGATTCAGTGACATCATGGGCTTTATTCCCTGTGGAGGGGAGGAGTCTGTACTATAAGAATTAGTTTGAAATCACATGACTAGCTCTGGTTCTTACAATAGATAATACCCCCAGAGGTATTTTTATGAATACAGCCTGTTACAGAGCAGAAAAAGTGGAGGGAAAGGGAACATGAATAACATCTCTGTTTTAGCCCCAAGTTGGTTGTTGCTAGGGGTAGCTAGGGAAATATGCTATATAATGGGTTATAAAATGTTAGACAACATCTTTCATGGCTAAATATTTCTAGAAATCTGAAGGCACTAGAAAAAAATCTAGAAGAAAAAGTCTGTTTGTTTAACTGAAATGGAGGAGTTTTGAAAAATACCATGACCATGGCTAATAACCATGTCTTTTCAGTTCAATTAACCCAATCTACAAAATCTTTCACAGACATGTCAAAATATTTTTCTCCAGCATTACTGTAATCCTGTCAAGGTGACTATTGACATAAATCTTCACAGCAGGGATGAGGAAAAGATCACTATGACTTTATATATTTATTTATGCATGTATTTATATGAAATAATTGGAAAGTAAAATAAACAATTCCACCTACAATGTTGTCAAAAATTTAGGATTGATTATGATCAATATGAAAGGTTCTAACTTAAAATTACAAAACTGAGAAATTTTAAAGAAATATCTTCTGATGATGAATAGGAAGTGTCAGTACTGTTGTCTTACACATTTGTCCTCTAATTAATATCCCAATTTCAGCAAGCTTCAATTAAAACACTCACATAATTATTTTAGATGTTGACAGTCTGATTGAATATCATTTAAAAAATATTTCACTATGATCAGTAGAAAAATAACTTCATAGAGACAACAATCCTAGACCAAATACTACAAGCAACCACGAACTTCTGAGGGCAGCCGAAATAGTCTTCTGGTGGGAAGAAGACACAAACTGGTGATCTAATACCAAATAGTTATCCCTGAAAACATACACATACAAGTAACACTGTACAGATTGATCAAGTTGTTTTTTATGTATATATACACATGTGCATATGTGTTTACAGCAAAAATTAATTAAGAATATGCCATAAATTTGAAAAGAACAATGCAAGGATGGTGTTACATGGAATGGTTTGAAGAAAGGAAAGGAGAAGGAAATTATTTCATTATATTATAGTATCAAATAAATAAATATGTATGTATTAAAAACCTAAAAGTAGGATGAAATAGAAAGATCTTTTGGAACAGTAGAATACTCAGAATGGAAAAAAAAAGTGAAATCCTCTTCCTTCACAGTATAAATATGGATGAAACCAAAATGGATTATGATTCTAAAACTGAAAACAAAATTAAAGTTGGAATAGTTATTAGTTTTAACTGTCAACTATATTTACCTTGGAAGAGAGGGACCGGCTACATTGGGTTGGCCTTTAGGTATGTATATGGGGGACTATCTTAATTAAGTTCATTGTGTGGTGATAGCCAGCCCCTTAGGGCAGCAGCACTCTCTACAGAGGAGTCCATGAACTGTAGAAAAGTAGAGAAATAGAACTGAACACCAAGTAGTCCATTCATGCATTCATTTTCATCTGATCTTGAGTATGGATATTGCTAGGTGCTCCGAGCTCCTGTCTCTGTGACTTCCCTGTTATGATGGACTACAGCTTAGAACTATAAGGTGAAATAAATCCCCTTCTCCCTAGATCTCTTTTGTGAAGATATTGTATCCCAGAAGTAGAAATGAAACTAGCACAGCACTTTTACAAGGAAAAGAAATTAATCCATTTGACCGTGGAGTGCACAGATTCCTTAAGCATAAGCCATAAAGTTAGGCCCTATAAATTATATGTTCTTGAATGACTTAGGAAATGAAGGGGAAAAAAGAATATGTGAAAAGAAAACCCAAGTCACATCCTGAAGAGAATATTCTTAATGCATAGGTCTGGTACTGAGCTTAATTTCAGAATTTAGAAAGAACAGAACGTCAACAGTCCATCATAAGATACCAATAAGATACCAATGTGCTTACAAGAAAAGAGTATATATGAAATAAAATTTTATCAAAAGAACTCATGAGGAAAAAAAAAAAGACCAACAACCAGTCTCTTGGCACCATGAGTCCTGGGTGCATGGAGGACAGCTACAACTATCCTCCAGGACTCTCACCTGAAGCATGCAAAGACCAACTACCAGCCGCCTAGTGCCATGAGGCCCAGGCACACAGAGGACAGCTTTTCCTGCCCTCCTTTCTCTCTTCCATTCCCCCCTAATATACTGGATCACCACACTGGTGCCCAACTTCCAGGCTATACAAGCACGTGGTGGGTTAGAGACTGATCTCTGCCCACCCTGGGCAAGAGTTTAAGGGTGGAGCTATAACTGACTTGTTGAATAGACTTGGATGTCACTTATTCTAGAAAATGCTACATGCAGCCTTTAGGTCTTCTAGGGAAATACTGGGAACTCTAGAAGAATGTATAAATCTTGATGGGAACAATAGGAAGAAAATTAAAAACAAACAAAGCAAAATACAGAGAATGCACATATGGTAATTTATTCAGAAGACAGTGTTCCAAATTTTTCCAAAAGACTCTCCAATCTTGTGGGATTTCTCTATTGTATCCATCTATTTTACCGTTACAAACATACATGAATATGCAATTTGCTGGCACAAGGAATTAGATATTTTTTTCCCACTTAATATGGTTAAATTTATCAATTAGTGGGCAAAGTGAGAACTTTGATAAATTAAGAGAAATTGTTGATTTTGAGTAGCTAAATGATTTGGAATCTGAATTAGTAAGGAAATGCAGCCAACGTCCAAGAGTACATTAAAAAAAAGAAAACAGAATCATAGGAAAGTAATAGAGAAAAACTGCAGCTATACCTAAGCCTCTTCATCAAACATGCAGTAAGGAGCAAGAGAGTATGCAGGCATCTTAACCTTCAACCTTCCCCCCCCCACTACTCCTACATGACTGATTGGAGAGCTAAAGCTCACTGTACATTAGAAGGACTATCATGGACTGTTTGGAAAAGTCTAGGTGCCAATTGTAGCATCTGTATGATTTATGTGACACACATTTTCTAATTGTGTTTAGAATTCCTGGTCTATGGTTTGAAGGTCAAATGCTTACAGAGTTCAATTGTAAACCATGACCCCCACATCCTTTAAGACTGTAGTTAATTAAGCTATGATCTGTCCTTCTCTGTGTACATTGTATTCTGATAGGATTATGAAATGCTCACAGCTTAGACTAAAACCTGCATTCAAAATGATCAAAGAACATGTAAATGTTAACCCAAGAACATGTACTTGTTAACTCTCAACAGTAACTTGAACACACTCATTTCAGCTCAAATCTTAGTAGTAATTCTTGGCCTCAAGAGCTTCTAAATGATTGGTGTCAAGTTTAGGGAGTGAGAAAGCTAATGGAGTAATTTAAATTTCTAAAAATGAGTGATCTGAGCATTTGCTCAGGAAAAATGTGACACATAAATTTCATATTCAGATATTGGAACAATGAATGTATCATGGTGATATGTGGATATTGGCATATCTTTGAGAATGTTAGTTCTTTTCTCTTGTTTGGTGTTAGAGTCCTCAAAAACTTGAGGGCTAGAAAAGCCTGGACCAGTAAGCCAGTAATTTCAAGATTCAAATCGATGCAAAGAATGAAAAATTTACAGACCACACAGATGAGTTTTAGACAGAATTTTGTTACAGATTAATAGGCAGAAGCTAAAGAGGAAGAAGGAAACTGCAGGGAGTGGAGAGAGATAGATATAGACAGAGAGAGAGAGAGAGAGAGAGAGAGAGAGAGAGAGAGAGAGAGAGCATTCAGAGCTCTACAATTATAGGAGGGGCCCCAGGAAATAAGATAGCATCAGCTATTGGTCTTGACCTGCTTAAAGAACTGACAGTGAAGTTGGGGTGAGGTATGGGAGAGGGATGAGATGGTCAGCCAAAGAACTTAAGCAGGTGTCCAGGTGTCTCCTTTCAGCTTCAGTCCAGTGAGGCATCAAGGCAAAGGTAAACACAGAAGAAAACAAAGGAGAAAGGCAATCTCTGTCAGCATCCTAGCCATCTGCAAGGGCATTCTTAGAGCTGCCATTTTGAGGTCTCTAGCACACATGGCCAATTTCTAGCTCTTATTCTCAGCAATGGTGAATTTATTTTCAAATCAGCTGCCATCAACTACAATGAAGAGTTGTGTGAACTTTGACCTCAGAAATATTTTACTTTTTGATTATATTTTTATGCATTGACCCATCTTTAGAAACAAATGTCTGTTGTTGCTCTGATAGTGAGGCTGATAGTACTCAAAACATTTTTTAATTTTATAATTAATTTAATTTTACATATCAGCCACAGATTCCCTTGTCCTCCCTCCTCCTGCCCCCCCTCCCTTTAAGGCCTGGATTTTTTAGCATTCTACATACTAGTTTTGACATTTGATACTGTGAGTAGAGAATTCCGAGAAACAGCATTAAGAACATAGCTAATATGACTAACTTTCACAATGCAGAGAAGAGCTAAACCTAAAACACCTCTTTTCAATAGAAATCTTCAGAGTGAAAACCATCAGGATATTCACATGTTCAAAGATACACTGAAGCCTGGGCAGGGGGAGTGAAAATATTTGTTGGACAAAGTCAAGTTACTGACAAATAAGGGCAACACAGCAATGTATAGTGTGTTAGAATACAATTTTAGATTTTAGATTGACATGTAATACATTTATTACTACAACATTAAGTTGATTATTTTGTTCTTGTTAAATGAATAGCAACATGCAAATCCTGCATCAGGAATACTTTTTATCTATAAAATACTGGATATGAATCTTGAAATGCCAAGGCATTAGCAGACTGCTTAATACCTTTGCCAGACTGATTAATTCTTCACTAATTTATGTTTTTAATTCAGGCAGCTTTTATCGTGGTGTTTAAATTCAAAGACTAGGAGCATGAATCAAAATGTCATGCAGCTCATGAATGAGTAAAAGGTAGCACACTGTGTCAGCATTACATTGATGACAAGCAGTAGAAGCATGAACTACATAGGGATCAATACTGCTGATAGACTTCATGCTACAACTATTGGCCCTTTTATATGTCAACTTGTGCTGTGGGATGGTCTGTATGTCAAATTGCTCTGATTGGTCAATAAATAAAACACTGATTGGCCAGTGGCCAGGCAGGAATTATAGGCGGGACTAACAGAGAGGAGAAAGGAGAGAAAAGGAAGGCAGAGGGAGACACTGCCAGCTGCCGCCATGACAAGCAGCATGTGAAGATGTTGGTAAGCCACGAGCCACGTGGCAAGGTATAGATTTATAGAAATGGATTAATTTAAGATATAAGAACAGTTAGCAAGAAGCCTGCCATGGCCATACAGTTTGTAAGCAATATAAGTCTCTGTGTTTACTTGGTTGGGTCTGAGCGGCTGTGGGACTGGCGGGTGACAGAGATTTGTCCTGACTATGGGCCATACAGGAAAACTCTAGCTACAAACTTGGAATACTTGCACTTTCTTCTAGCAGCAAATCATAAAATATTCATAGGATTTACATTTTTAATTTTAATTCATATAATTATCATGGCTAACTAAAATAAAAATCAATTAAATGAAGCTATTATTTATAGTTTGCAAAGAAAATACTGCATTTCACAAATGAACAGAGTCTTTATGATGCATAGACACTATTGGTGTATGCAAAGAAACAAAATCATTCTTTTGTACACTGTGAATGAAGATTTGTCACTGTGGTTGGTTTAGTAAAGATGCTAGTTCAGCTGGCCAATAGCTGAACAAGATGAAGTTAGGCTGAAAAGCCAAATTGAGAATGCTGAGAAGGAGAAGGGCAGAGTCATAGGAGATGCCAGCAGATACAAAGGGAGGAGGATGTAGTTAATGTGCCATGCTAATAAAGGTATTGCCACATGGCAGAGCATAAATAAGGAATATGGGTTAACTTAAAATGTAAGAGCTAGTTAGTAAAAAGCCTGAGCTATTGGCTGAGCATTTATAATTAATATTAAGCCTCTGAGTGATTATTTGAGAGTGGCTGTGGGACAGGAAAACTCTGCCTATAGAATGTGATATTATACATTTGTGTCACATGTCATTTACTATCAAACAAGAAATAGGAAATATCACATATTTAAAACATATTTCTATAGCCATATTTGTGTAATATGTATACATATATGTACATATATACATAGAAACTAATATATACAGTGCCACACATACATATGATTAAAACAGATAATGTTATTTAGACCCCAAATTGTTTCTAGATTCAAGAACATTAAAACATAGTGCTAGAGGAAAAATATTGTTAAGGATAATAAAACTGAAGTCACCATCATGAGAACTCTGCACATTTCAAATGTAAAATAAAAGTAATTATACTAAGAAAAAAGTAGAATATTAGAATATCTAAAAGAAATTAACCTGATAAAAATAAGCAATATATAACTGAGAAAAAAGAAAAAGCTGAAAATAAACTAGCATGTAAATAATGAGAAAAAGAGATGTGTAGTAGAATGCCAGATAGTGCCTATTTGATAATAAACACAAATGCAAACATGTATTAAACCTGACTCAGATGGGACAAAGAAATACTTCTTTTGTGTATGCCTTTCATAAATCATCGTCCTCGCATAGCTGGAAGAAAGCCACCTGTTACTTTTGTTATTTATTAGAGGGTTCAGTTAGACATTATCCCAGGTGCCTGGAAATGTGACAGCCATAAATGAATCAGAGTAGCCCAGGTCAGTTAGTCCTGCCAAATTTTCCAGCATATTGTAATAGACAGAGAAGTCAGTCATAAGCAGACCCCTGTAGTGGACTGTGCCTGATAATCTGATGTTAGTTGAACTTAAACCAAGTACCTTTGTGCTTGAGATGAATTCACCATTGCCCTCCTTCTGGCCCAAATTATGGAGATCTGCTCAGTTTCAGTCCAGTGCAATTGCAATCTGTGTAATCGTTGCTTTGCCTGACAACTTCCCTGCACTTCGGGGTCAGTTCTCATGAGTGAGGCTGGATTTTTTCTGGCAGACATTAATGGGTCCTACATCTGGTAGCTTAAGAAATGCTACTGTGCTCAGAAGAATGGTACAAGTGCATGTGCAAGAAGCAGCAGAGCCAAGGAGATGCGCAGTGGGGAGAGTGGATGGCAAGTGAGAAACAAAGCTAACTTCTCAAGTGAGAAAGCATGGGAGAGTTTCGAGGCTTACAACAAATATGGAAATCCAAATGAACGTTTCCAGTAGTCTCTTCAGCTCTGCCAGATTGGGGTTTCCCCATCTGAACTATTATTTTTTATGGATATTGATACAAGACTCAGTTTCTGGACCGATGTAAGAGAATATCATGAAGAAACAGATGAGTTTGCACTGCTCGCATTTGTTCTCATGATTTACAATGTCTAGGCAAGTCTTAATATTTTTGTTTAGTTACAGTAAAAGCTGACATCTTTATAAACATAGTGATTTCCCTGAGAGAGTTTGAAGGAAGTCAAGGTTATAAATCATAATCATGGTGAAAATACAGACAGATCTAGAATAATAAAGTGAAAATCATGGGGATGCTGAGTGTAATTTTGTTAAACTGAGGATAATTTTCTACCATAGGAAAATCACTGTTTCCACTGTTTCACATATGACTTCACCAGGAATATAATGACTCTAAGAGAAGAAAATATATATATATATATATATATATATATATATATATATATATATATATATATATTCTATAGAACTAATCAAATAAAAATATACACACACAGGTACACGGTGTGTGGGATGTTCTGTATGGCAAATGTGTTGCTGATTAGTCAATAAATAAAACACTGATTGGCCATTGGCTAGGCAGGAAGTGTAGGTGGGACAAGGAGGAGAATAAAGCTGGGAAGTAGAAGGCTGAGTCAGAGAGACACTGCCAGCCGCCATGATGAGAAACAGCATGTGAAGATCCCGGTAAGCCACGAGCCATGTGGCAAGGTATAGATTTATGGAAATGGGTTAATTTAAGCTGTAAGAACAGTTAGCAAGAAGCCTGCCACGGCCATACGGTTTGTAACCAATATAAGTCTCTGTGCTTACTTGGTTGGGTCTGAGCAGCTGTGGGACTGGCGGGTGACAAAGATTTGTCCTGACTGTGGGCAAGGCAGGAAAACTCTAGCTATATAAATATATATATATATATATATATTCTATAGAACTAATCAAATAAAAATATACACACACAGGTACACAGTGTCACAAATATGCCAATGGTGGTTTTTTTATTTTATAATTTAATTTAATTTTACATATCAGCCATGGATTCCCTTGTTCTCCCCCCTCCCGCCACCCCCCACCCCCCACCCCCCACCCCCGCCTTTTCTCCAGCCCAACCTCCATTCCCATCTCCTCCAGGGCAAAGACTCCCCTGAGGATTGAGTTCAACCTGGTAGATTCAGTCCAGGCAGGTCCAGTCCCCTCCTCCCAGGCTGAGCCAAGTGTCCCTGTATAAGCCCCAGGTTTCAAAGAGCCAACTCATGCACTGAGTACAGGACCCGGTCCCACTGCCTGGATGACTCCCAAACAGATCAAGCTAATCAACTGTCTCACTTATCCAGAGGGCCTGATCCAGTTGGGGGTTCCTCAGCTATTGGTTCATAGTTCATGTGTTTCCATTCATTTGACTATTTGTCCCTGTGCTTTATCCAACCTTGGTCTCAACAACAATTGGACTCCTGGAGCTCCACCTGAGGCTCTGTATGGATCTCTGTATCCGGTTCCCTCAGTCATTGGATGGGGTTTCTAGCACAACAATTAGGGTGTTGGCCATCCTATCACCAGAGTAGGCCAGTGGTGTTTTTATTATAATTGAGTCTCTTGTGTTATCAGCATTCGGGTAAAAAGTTGCCTTGATAAGTGTGAAAACACAAGAGAAATTATAAGAAGAAAATATACTTACTATATTTCTCCTGACTTCAGTTTTAGCCATAGACACTAAAGCTATAATGAAACTTAGAACTTCATTACACATTATGTATTTATAACATAATAAACAGCTTTCTATAAGGAAAAAAAAAACAATAATATTCTGTGTTGAAATATACAGGGCATATTTGGATAAACAGGGGAAAAGGATTTGGGAGCCTGAACAGAGAGATCAGCTGGGCAAATGTTTGTTGTATAACTTAAGGACCTGAGTGCAGATTCTAGGCACGTACAGAAAAAACAATTACAGTAGTACATGTCTGTAACCTCAACACCATATGGCTGGTAGACAAAGACATCCTTCAGCCACTTGCTGGCCAGCCAGACTAGTCCAAACAGTGAGCCTTTTTCCAGAATCTATTAAGAGATCATGTGACAGAAAATAAGGTAGAACTCGATAGAGAAAAATCACTCCCCAGCAACCTCTGACCATGACCTATGCGTAAATGAGCAATTGAGACCAAACACATGTGTGTACACACATATAAACCAAATACACACACACATACATTTAAAAAAATTAAAAAATATATAAGAACTTCAAAAATAGAAATGAAGCATTCCTTCACCCTATGATTTCACAGAAGAGATTTGGGACACATACCATCCTACTTGTATACAGATGCAGATGCCTTTCACATTCCAACATAGTGTTCTGTTTAGTCCTTAGACCCACAGTTACCAGTCAATATCAGAGTCTGGTGGGCATTATGGTTTCTGGCTTTTTAATGGCCTGGACCAAGGAATTGAAGTGTGATACATGAGTGGACAGTAATAGAAATAAGAATAATTTATTAAAAAACTCTCAAGGAGGCTGAATGAGCTATAATTTGGAAGTAGTTTAAAAACTCAATGGCCTGGCACAAGGCATTGCCTCCCAAGAGGAGTCAGCAGAACCTGGTACATTCAGTTGAGGCAGGTCCAAGCCCTTCCCCCTGCACCAAGGCTGCAAATGTTGCCTTGAAGGAGGTGGGGAATAAGGGATGGGTTAGGGAGGGAAGGCTGGGGGCGAGAGGAGGGAAGAGAGGGGGATCTGTGGTTGGTATGTAAAATGAATAGAAAATTTCTTAAAAAAAAAAAAAAAAAACTCAATGGCCATGTTCCCAGAGGGTTTTTGATCCTTAAAATGCCATTTGAAAGGACCTGATTTCCTTGAACATTTGCATACTCAGGATTTTTATCTAGATGCTATACTACTTTGGTGCTTTGGAAGTGCAAAGGGGTTCTTCTTTGTCAACTATCTTTTTTCATGTGTTAATTTCCAGCCCTGTTCCTCTGAAATAGAAATTGCTGGAATCCCTGGATCACAAGTAGTTTCACCTGGATCCAGACTAAAAGTACTCAAAAAGTAACTCTTTAGAATAAATTCTTTACTTCTTGACAATGCACAGCCCCAAAGAGCATCCTAAAGCCTCAAGATTCTACAAGGATTTTAAAAACTCGAAATTTAAATAAAAGTGTCATGATTATCCTAATCCGTATTCCCTCAAAAAGGGAAAGTGACCTGGATCAGCAGGTCATTATTCAGTGACAGGGTTCTAAGTGGGAGGGCGTGAAGATGAGAAGAAAACAGGAAAGTTTGTGATTAGTAGGTTTTACACAAACTATGGCTCAATCAAGCCACCTTATTAAGCACAGCATCTTATGTATTTATTATTTCTACAAGTGAAATGGGACTTTGTTAGTGAAGGGTCATACAATTGGGTCAGAGTCAGCAGGAAGCTAAAAGGAACACAAGGTATCTCAAGAACATTATAAGCCAAACACATTACAGATAAGCAAAATTGGACTGATAAATCCAGTCTGTTAAGTGGGTAAAAACCAAATTCCTGGGAACCAAAACTCAACTTTTTCAATGCCCTAGTCACGAGTGCTACGTGACCTTGCCAAGTCTACCCCTGAGCAAGGACACAGAACTAGGTTTCTTTTATCCTTTCATCAGGGCTTCTGAGAAAGCCTTGGATTCTCAAAATATCAGTAGAAAAGATCCAACAAGACAATGACCGAGATTGCCCTCAGGGAGCCATCTTACAGAGTTTACTGCTGGGGAAGTGATGACACATGAACAGTGAAAGAGGAATGTTGGTTACATCCCGAGAACTTGATAGAACAATTTTAAGAAACCAATGGTGGGGCATGTTAAAATGAAAACAGTATGAGTTTGTGGTAACCGGATAAACATTATACCAGCAATATAAAAAAATGAAGAAAATCAAAACACAATGTGACAACTTGAACATGAGTAAAGCTTCCCATTGCATTTGAGAAGTTAAGAACTCCTTCTGTTATTTGTATGACAAGATGGCATATGTGGCCTTGTCTTTAATATTAGCTTGAGGCTGTGGAGATTCAAAAGGCAAAAGTTTCATTCTGGGAAATATTTCCTGGATTTTTTTAGAGTGGGTGAGATTGGCCTTTATCTGCCTGAGCAGGTGTCTGTAGCATCAGAAGATATTAATATACTCGAAAAAGGTTCACATTTAAGCATTGCTTTAGCTTTGTAAGTGGTATTTAATGCTTGTAAGTGGCATTTACTGTTATAAAGTAGCTGGAGAATTGCAGGTATGTCTCCCAACTTTTTAGTGACGACTCCCAGTGATATTCCTTCGGCTTTGGAGCATTTCCATGAACATTGCCTATTATACCAGTTCATTTAGTGAGGGATTCTAGGTTATCAATGAAATCAAAGAACTGGTGTCCAATACTAGAAAAAAAAAAAACATTTTATATGTCATATCAGGAGTTGTCTGTAATGTATCAATTGTTATCAGCAATCTCTTGAGGGGCCTTCATCAGGGAAACTTAAGACAGTCATCATTAATCCAGAGGCCTGTCATCTCTTTCGCAACAAGGGCATTCTCCCTTACTGTAATTTCCGTTCTTTGCAGAGGGGAAGGAAACACCACATTTCTTTCTCATGGCAATTCATCTCCACTCTCTTGGTTTCCAATAGTTATAGCAAGCAAAGGCACTTTAAAGCCCTGCTTCTTCAGCTTGACGTTTCTCTGAGGTAACAGTTTATTATTGGCATGGTGTTCTAAATTGAGTTTGTTGTTATGCCTACAATAATTACTCCTGGGACTTTTGGACTGTCCCTCTCCATCTCTGTTCTCATTACTGTGCCTTTCACAGCTTGGGCCTGGAAACCTGGCTGGAACAGTGAGGGAGTGAAGAAAAGGAGAGACACACAAAAAGAAAAGCTAGGTCAGGTGGGCTGTGTGAACTATGTTGGAATGACACCAACTACTGTGACAACCACAAGCTCAGTGTGTTCATTACATGCAGCTCGGGTGTTAAGAGTTCTTGGTGAGGTGTGGTAGTCTGTAAACATCTGGGAGGAGGGAGCTGAGGTTGTGATTTTGCACACGTTGACAATATTCACAATCATATCTGAGACAGGCTTTGAGAATTCTGAACGTGATACACATGTGTAGGTTTTGCCCAATTCCTATGGGTGTGAGGCATTGGTCCTTGACATGGTCATGCTCCGGTCAACAATACACATTCATATAGTACTTCATTCAATCATTCCATGTTCACTTGGCTTCCTTGGCCCCCCAAGCTTATGACCTAAAAGTCAAATTTAAAAGTTAACTTGTATGTAAGTCCACATTACCTCTTTTTTCCTGAAGGAATTTGACTGAGGAATTTATTTTCCAGCAAAAAACACGATTCTAGCTAAATAAAAATTAATTGTAGTAAATATAATCGTAAAAAAAAATTTATGACTTACTCAGACCTGTTTTACATTTACGTGCTCTGGTATTGTCCTCACTTCTTTCTCTTTCAACCACCATTTAGTTTAGGATGAAACTACCAACTGAGCATCTGTGTTCTTCTAAAATCATTTCCATTTTCTCATTAAGTTTCTTTATCAAAAATATATTTCATATTTATAATTTTGTAAACTTCTATATTTAATTGCTGGATTCCTGATAAACACTTCTAAATAGAATAGCTCTATTCCAAAGAAAACACAAGTGTCTGTGTCTAAACACATGCAAAACATAATAGTCCTCAAAACAATTCAGTGTTTTTTCAACCAGCAAATGTAAGCTGTGAGAAATCCAAGGTTTGTGAGAAATCCAAGGCACTTCAAAATTGTTTTTATCAAAAAGCATTTATTTTTCATTTGTGTCCATAAGGCAATCAAAACCAAAATAAGATCTGTTTTTCTAATTTTAATGTTTCTTCCGCTCTTTAGGGTTACCTACTGCCTGTGACTACAACAGTGTTAAAGTACAGATATTAAGTCACCATCCCATTCCCTGGGCTCTAGAAATAGCAGAGCCTATCAGGCACCCATCCCAAGATGGGCAGTTATCAGTCAGGGTTCCTCTGTAAACTGGAGCAGGTTCAGTCATCTCCTGAGATCCAGTCAACTCTTTTACACAGTTAGGACTATTTAGACTAACTTACAGAAGCAAAACCAAGAGAATAATCAAAAGTCCATATCTTAACTTTTTTGAGACAATTTCCAAAGTGTTGAGCACATTTAGCAGAAAATGAACTCAATGATTTTAATAAACCACAAATATTTGTTTTTAAGTCAAATTTTTAAGTAGATGTTTTCATGAGAAACAGTTTTTGAGAACGTCATGTTCTATGCTATTGCATCAGTTATTGACACTGGAAAACTCCTTAGATAAATTGGTATTTTGAAAATTGTTATGATGAAAATTATTATCACTGACCATAAACAAACATCATTTATTGCAATAGTGCATCTCACATGTGGTGGCTTTATTTAACAAGAACTATAAATTGATAATTAATAGATTTTGGCCTTAATTAAAATTTACATAACATATAATTTCATTAAAAGCATAACAAACTTAATAGGAAACAAAAAGTATTTTATTATTGTACTTTAAAGGTAGCTTTATTTTTTAATCAAAATTATATTTGTATTTTGAGAATTTCTAATTGTATTGGATATATAATAGCAATATATCTGATATAAAACCTTGGTTATGATTATTTTGGTTAATTTTTTCAAGGTTCATAAATTTATTTCTATAGTTCATAGAAATGATTAAATGCATTTACAAAAATAGTCACTGTATATGCATTAAAACCATATATAAAAGCTATAGAAAGGTGATCAAAATTTCTAATAACATTTGATTATGTTGTATCTGTCAGAGACTTTTGTAATATAATACTACATATATTATTTGGACAATTTTTGTTACACTGAGTGTGGTCTAATGAACAGAGTCTAAATTGAAGATTATCTTTTGTGAATGATACCAGATCTATCTTGGTAACTGTGATGATTTAACTTTGTTGTCAGCTTTACTGAATCAGGAATCAACTACAAAGCACACTTCTGGGGCATACCTGTTAGGGAGCTTCCTAAGTAGGTTAATTAAGGCAAAACTCACCGAAACATGGATGAAACCTTCCTTCTTGTTTCTGCCTAAAGATGAGGCAGTCTGAGAAAACGACTTTGCTTTTTGATTGCCTTAACTTCATGCTGGCAAGTTCATCTACTCTGTTGCTGCCATTGTTAACTACTAATAGAACCAAGCTCTTCTGAGTTCCCATGTGGACTGAAGATCGGTGGCTCTCCAGGAATCATCTATGCCTTCATAATTAGACAGGGGCTACTGAAGTGTCCAGTGGCATACGTTGACCAGCTTTTGGGTTCTCTGCCTTTTCAGTATGAAAATAACCCATTGTTTGACTACCCAAACAGTATCTTGTTAGCTTGTCTAATAAATGCTCCTTTAATATGTATTCATTCTATTGTTTCTGTTTCTGTAGGGATCCTTTCCCAATAGATTAACTATTAAAAAATGTTATTAAGATGGAGTAAACTGTGTGATGACTTAAAACCAACTGTAAAATCAGCCCACTCTAACCTTGACAAAAGATGTGTATATTTCATGAGGAGCAAAACCCAGAAAACTTGCAAAATTACTTCTACATATAGATCTGTTCTAAAATTAAACTTTTAAGCTCATAGTTTAGGATTGTTGAACATAATGCAGCTTATAAATTTTGAGAATACTTAACACAGCACATTTTAGAAATGTAATGACCTTTTAAAAAGGAGATATCAGTTATTTCCCTTCTGAGGGAGACCATAATATACCACTTTCCCTACTTCATAAAAAGTTAACCCATTTACATCTTCATTGTTACTGTTTATTGGGATTGTATGTGTATAATTTTATTTAAAAAGAAAATTTAAGATATTTGACAAACACACATTCAACTGTAAATTTATATACATCACAGGTAATAAAAATACGATATTTACCATCCCTATATTAAAGATTTTCTTGGAAAACAAGTTCTTGACAGTTAATCAAATAGAATGATTTTTAAAATGTATATTGTGCAGAGGTATTTTGGTTAACACAGGGTTCTTTTAATGATAAGGATGTAAGCATATGGGTATTTTGGGAAAAAAATAGGCCTTTTCTTATGATAAGATAGTAAAATAGGATAGCTGGAATTTTTCTACAATTTAAAACATAAAGATAAATCTAGAATGCCTAAGCATACTGTGGGACCCTAAAGTATGTAAAATATATGAAAAATGATACTTAGAAAAGATACATGTATTGTATTAACGTTTCTAAGTTTAAAGTTCAATGCACACCTCTACTCAAATCAATAGAGTACTCTTAGGCCATTCATATGTTTTTGATAACATTTATAAAACTGATTTGAAAGCAAAAGGCATATGTCTAATTTATTTATTAGAAATGTTTACTTTTATTAAACAGATTTATTAAATATGTTATGATTTTCTGCCTGACATTTAACTAAATGTTATATAGAAACTAACTTTTAAGTACTTCATTCTTCAAAAATTGTGCACCTGACTTTCTGGATGTTCAATAGCTAGATATAGAGCATATGTCAATATGAATGGAGGGACTGAAAGATGATTGATATTTTTGAACCTGCCCTCTGAGCTCAATGAGGTTCCAGGAATCCACAAGGAACCTCTTCTCTCCAAGCATCTTGCACCTCTGTTAAGTCATCACCTGTCCTCTTAATCAGAGAGTGTGAACTGTAACCAATATGTGTTTTGCAATGAGAAGAGGCAACAAAGAAAGAAATGTCTTAAATGATTCCTAAGAAAGGTGCATAGCAAGATTCTAACTCATCCAAAGAGATGGCATAACTGGTCAAAGACTGAAGGAGGCATGATCTCCTCCTAAGGTTCAATTAGACCCCAAGGACTGACCCCTCAACTGGCCTTGGCAGTAGAAAAACAAGGAGTTCACTTTTGCCCATTGTATGCATTAAACTCATAATAGGAAAGTCTCACCCAAGATCAAATTGGTCAGTTTTCTCTTTTCCACAGTCCAATAATTCCACTCTCCAAATATTAGGCTTATGTCTTTATGAAATTTTATAAGGACCAATTATTTCTCATTAACTTTTTTTTAATAAGAAACAGCTGTCTAGAGCTTGACAGGTAGCCCAATGGTTAAGAGCACTGACTTCTCCTACAGAGGACCTGATTTTGATTCTCAGGCACCACATGGGAAGCTCACAACTGTCTGTAACTCCAGTTCCAGGGAATCTGACTCCCATTTCTGTCCTCCATGGGGACTGTATGCAAGTGATGCACAGACACACATATAGGCAAAAAACAAATACACATAACATAAAATATCTTAAATCAATAAAGGCAGGAAGGAAGGAAGGAAGGAAGGAAGGAAGGAAGAAAGGAACTGCTGCCCAGATACAAGCTATCATTATTAGGGCTCCATTTCAGCACTAGAGTACCTATGGGACACCTAAAGCCAGGGGAAGACCCATCATTGTTCTAATATGATAGTAAATGGTGACTGTTCCTCTCCTCTTTGTCCTCTTTGGAGTGCACTGTGGTTCTAGCCTTCCCATCAGCTGTCAGAGTGGCTAAGAATCCTGGGCTCTGCACCCGCCACTTAAGTTTGGCCAATGAAAAGAAAAACAAGGCAACCCAACAAGGCAGACACAGATAAATGTTTTTGCGAGTTTGCTGGGGAGAGTATAATAGGTTTTGAGTCAGATATTTTAGCATGTAGTTTGTTCTAGCTTCTGTAGTTCTCGGCCTAGAGCTTGTAATGCTATTTTTTTGCATAAACTCATCCTTACTCCCAAAAGGCTGGAATTGTTTTTGCTACTGAAGGGCCTCAATTTCACATCTTTCTTATTCTTCTACTGCTTTGATTCTTTCTCCTTCACATCTCTATCTAGGCACCACTCAGGAAATTTCTTTCTTTATAACATTTGACTGTTGCACAAATGGAACAACAAAGCACTTTGGGGGTCCCTAAGCATCTCTGGAGAGTGACCACAGTTCCACACCAAATGGCTCCGTTTACCAGTAAACATTAATATTGAGCATCACTCAGATTTCCTAGGAACAGTTAGGATTACTTCTTCAGAAGCGAAAATTGAGGAGAACATACAATAATTGGGTCAGAGTTTAGGGAAGGGGGCCACCATAAAAACAGCTCTGAGTCTTGTTCTTGGCCAGATGCCAGCAATGTTTTTTGGTTTTTATCTTGGCTAGAAGTGCCAGACAGGAGTACTGGTTCCTGCTCTGATTTCTAGATTTTTTTTTCTCCTTTGTTGGAAAAAGCCAGATTGACACAATGCTCATCTCCTGAATAATTTTAGGGTCTCAACCCTTCGAGGGTGATGTGAGGTAGGAAGACAGGGATTAATAACTTTGGAGGCCATTGAGGGTAGACTACACCTCTTTTCCTTCCCTCTGGTAACACTGGAAAGAGAAATATTAAAACTGCCCTTTCTTAGATTATAAATCATCATATGAAAAAGTGGGTCAGGGCTTTGTAGAAGTCCACTAAGGAGAGGCTACCTCCTCCTGGTCAAATAATGGAATTGCAGTTCTACCATTGGCCTTGGTTCGAACATGACATCTATTGCAAAGATAAGAATGTCATATATACTTTTCTACTTGCTTAAGTGGTAATGAAGCTGGGCCTGCCAATCACCTAGACAGGAGTCTATCCACAGGAAAGTTGATTCTCTTAAAGGCACAGGATTTGCCTCCTCCCAGACCCCCCTACTCTGAAGCAATTGCTTACAGAACTCCTAGCACTGTTAAGCCTGCCCACATTAAGTCCTAACCCAAAAAGCATAACTTTTCCTCCTTTCTGTCTCTTTTTTACCCTTTGTATGCTTGCCTTGCCACTGTGGACTTCGCCCTCTATATCTGAAGCTCTCCTGCCCCCTTAAACCACTCAGCCGCTGGTGGCCCTCCATCACTGAATCTTTCACAACTCTTGTTTTCCATCAGCTGATGAAATATAAAATGTGCCTGCTTTGTTGTTTTTCTCTAAAATCTAATAAAATGGTTCTTGAGCTTCCTTCTCAATTTTGTTCTTAAATTCTTTTATTAACAAGACTAAGAACCCAAAAAAGAGAGCCTTGAATTTCCTGGTGATGAACATTCTGATAGTATGCCAATTGAAAAGTAATTTCAAACTGAAATGTTGAACATCCTGGTAAGAATCACTGATGTCAATCCTTTTCAGGATCTGAATTAATATGTAAAATTTTATTCTTTTTTTGTCAGCCTGATCATTTCATGCATTATCATGCTAATTACCCTAAGTAGCTTACATTTTGCCTTCTGAAGGTTTTACTTCTTAAAATCACAATGGCAGTGTCTGTTTCCTAAACTTATTTATACCTAAAACAATGATCTAAATATAATCAAGCAAGTTAAGCCCTAAAAACTCCTCAGTAACTCCAGACAAGTAAGAAACACAGCAGACAACTGCAATTAAATATATTCTAAGACAGAAAAGCTTATTGATAAGAAAAGGTGTGTGCACAGTACAAAGTTATAACAGTATAAAGAATGTATGTAATTGTTATAATGTAAAATTAAACAGACACATTACTTACCTAAAAGTAAAATTATATTTTAATTCTGTATTGTAGTCACCTGGGCTTCATAAACCACAATGAAATTTAAAAATTAAGTGAAATTGTGAGTTCCCTAGTTGCTATTCTTATGGATTTTTTCAGGTGTTATAATCTGTTATTTGAATTGTTGAACTAAACCATACGTCATGGTTAAAAATAAACTTCAAAACTTTTTGAATTGGGGAAGCTTTGAAAACACAGATAATAGTTCCTGATTCTTGTGTTCCCATTAAAAAAAAAATTCATACCCATTAACATACACCCAAACACAGAAGTCCATAGCCACATAGATACTCAAGTACTTTCTTAAACATACACTAAAACACATGATGTCACAAAAAACTCAAAGATACATGCAAACTTTTAGAGTCCATAATAAGAGCCCAGTCTTCAAAAGTATTACTTGACTTCCAGAGAAAAGCAAACTGGTCCATCTTCAGTGACTTGCATAGCTTTTAAAAACTTCTCATGTTTTATGACAATTCTTTTATGGCTTCAACTTAATACTCTTTCCCCTGTTAACATTCTGAAGGCAAATGGAAATCAATTGTTTGTGTTCTATCTGATCAGAGTAATTTTCTCTCCTTGTCTGCTTTCCCACATTTTAAACCAATAAGTTAATAAACATTGGGATCATATTTAAAAAGTTACACTGACACTGAAAACAGTCCATGAATAGTAGCTGAAATTATTCTGGTTTCTTTATCACTATATACTATCCCAAATAGTTCCCTATGCATATAATCCTAAAAAGTTACACATTCAGTATTTTCATTCCCAGGAAAGAGGTTAAAAGTGCAAAAGAGTTCAAAGGAACTCTCCAAAAAGAAAACAAAACTAAACAGTTGTAAGAAGTATCATTGCCTTCTCCTGTTCAACTTAGGTTTGAACAAAAATGTTTTGAATGCAGATCTATGGAGATATTGCTGGAACTTCCACGTTTGAAAAGTGTCTGTTAATTGAATCTAAGTGGAATAGGCTGTTTAAAGGAAAATTGCAGCAATAAGTTGTTGATTCACAGCAATATCTGCTTGTTATTATCTGATAGATCACAGTGAGAAGTCAATTTTTGACTATTAAATAAATACTACTTTCGTTTTTGTTCCTGGTCCTGAATAGTTGTTATGTTAGCTACTTGTCTATTGCTGTGACAAAACTTCATGACGTTGGCTCCCTGTGGAAGGAAGGGTTTATTTGGGTGTAAGATTCCAGAGGAATAAGAATCCCTCACCATCACAACTAGGAGAGGGTAGCAGGGAGGCATGGTGGCTGGAGCAGAAACCTTGGAGCTCACATTTTGAGCCACAAGCAGGATTCAGAAGGAGTTACTGGACACTGCTTGTCTTTACCCTCTCAAAGCCCATTTCCAGTGACATTAACCCTAGCTGTCACCACAGTCTCTTTTCTATCCCTCTCTCTGTGTGTCATGTGCTGTTCCCCATTTTCCTTTTCCTTCCCTTCACATCTCCCAAGGCCATGTGGCGCTTTTACATTAATCTAGCTTCAAGATGACAGTGAGAACTTGAAGCGAACATGGGCAAAGTGAAACACCATGCCCTCTGGACTGGAATCTATAGAGGCAGAAGTGTTCAGGCATGATATGTGTACATAAACCCAGCTGGCTGAAACCTGCCTCATCAATATGTGCTAGCTTGATTTAAAATTTCCTAAGCCACAAGTTCACACAGCCTTAGTTTCCTGTATGTTTTGAATGGCTTTTGTTTCACAATTCTGTTAAAGAATTTAAATGACCCGCAAATATACCTACTTAATGCGGGGGTGGGGTGGGGGTTTAAGGAAGAATATGACACTCTTAAGAATAGCTACTGTACCCTAAAGGTACAGGCATTGAAAGCAAGCCTCTATTTCAAACCATCTGTTATTTGCATCCTCAATTCCCTAAGAAGTGCATGTTTGACCTAGCTTTTACAGATGAGCGGCCACTATTGTAAGGGTTTTATGGGCTTGGGCCAAGATCACAAATCCAGCAAGTAGCAAAGTGAATTTTGATTTCTCTTTTGCTGAGATTCCTTATCCTAGTCTTACATTATGGCATAACAGGGCTTTTAAGGGGATCAGAGTTCACTTTGTTTTTATACATACTAAGTGAAAAGTGAAAGAAGAAGCACTTGGGTAAAGCATGACATTGTAAAGACTAACATAAAAATTTAAAATCATCTTTTTTTAACTGTAAAATAAATTCCACATGGAATTTATACTGTAAAATAATTATACATGGAAATAGCAATGAAATACTAGACAGAAACTGTTACACTTAGTTCCTATGAATGGATCCATAATTTTCATATTTCCTCTGCATTTAGATAAAGATCGAAACTCTCATTACTTCCATATTCTGTAAAAGGACATTTGAATCTACTTGAAATGATTAAAAGAAAAATTCTGCAAAAAACGTTCTATAGAACTGAAAAGAATATTCTTTTGAAATAATCATATATTTATATATGATTATATATATATATATATATATATATATGGAAATTGTGACTAAAATCATAATACCTAGAAAGGGGACAGTAGGAAATTATAAATATTATAAACACATATGTGTAATGAATATTGGGTCTTAGTTGCCACTGACTCCTGGAGATCCCAAGAAAGACTGTGGCTCTCTAGTTAAAGACGAGACTTATGGGAAGTCAGGTGACTAACTGAGTTTTGCCGAATTCCAATTCACAGTGGTTCTAGTGTGCTGTTGAACTCATTGTATGGTTATTTTCCCAGTTCCAGAATGTATGACTATAGTGTCAATTAATGAGGCAATTCCACGTGGTTTATCTGATAGTCAAAAGAGGTTTATTTTGAGTTAACTTACAACAAGAAAAGCAAGTTGATTATAGGATCCAGGAGAGGTGAGGCCCGGTCCAACACGGTTCTCTGGAAAACTCTCACTTGGTCTGTAGTCCCAGCATCCAGCATCCAGGATCACCAAGTAGCCAAGAGCATGAGCACATACACATTTCAGGTCTTAAGAGGACCCTGTCTCGGCCACACTCTGGGCAGGGGTGGGTATCTAGCAGTTACCTGCTGCCTACTAGGGCTGGCACTTCAGGATTGAAGCATTGACAACCATCCCTACATATGATTGAGGTAGAAGTACTTAGAAGTTGTCGGAATTCCCATATTAGTTTGCTTATCTATGGAATAGGGGATACTATGGTTAGAAAGACTAAGTGGAAGCCATTGTATTTGCATCTACCAGGGGAAATGGTGAAGAAAAACTGGTATCATATTTCTGGAGTAATTTTAGTTGTGATCCATGACTTAAAAGATGCAGGGGTGGTTGGTTGCACTATACCATCTTGTAACTGTCCTATCTGGCTTCTGAATCTAGGTTGTGGGCTATTACTATGAATGTCTGACCATATGATATTTTGGAGAAAAGTGGGTGATTTGAAGGTATTGACATAGGAAAGCTGTTGAATGCTGTAAGTTGTCCCAAATAGGCCTTCTAGTAGGAACTTGGAATACAGAGTGATGGGGACTCTGGAGGTCCAGAACAAGAGGTTTCAGAGAATAAGAATATTAGCAATTGTGATAGAGATACTTCTTATGATATTCTGGCAAAGAATGTGCCTGCTTTTTGTGCTTGTCCCAAGAATCAGCTTGAAACAAATTTGAAGAGTTTTGCTCTAATTTCTTGGGCAGAAGAGATTTAATGAGAGCCTAATATTAGTTCTGTCATGTGATTATTTGTGTTCATTATTATTCACATCTACAGTAAAAAAAAAAAAAAGAGCAAATGAGGCAAAAAGCAATATAAAATTTACTGTGTGATGAGGAACAAAGCACCAGGAAATTTAATATTAAAGCCATGGTTTGGGCTGAAAGAGACATGTAGAAATGGAATAAAGGGAATGGTATAGTCAGGGCGAAATCCCACTCAGCTACTCTTGCAATTTGTGGGAAAAAAATCAAACAAAACAAAACTCTAAGCAATTATCTGTACCTAAAGAGCAAAATTTCAAAGTTTATGCAAATGTAATTCAAGGAGGGGCCAAGGGGGCAGCAGAACTGACACCACTGGTCAAGTGGTTTTGTCTTTAGAGTCATGAAGGACACAAGAGTAAAGGGGTTGTGGAATTTTCCTCAGTAGTTAAAGAGAGTGGTTGAGGACAGGACTATGGCAGCAGTGTCCCTGCATAGAAGCCATAACAGGCCATTGCATGAAACTGAAACTGAAGCCTGGATTGTGTGGAAAACCCCAGGATATTTGACCTAACAGAGCCAAGTGGTGTCTGCCAGAGAAAAGTGTGCTACAGTAAGCAAAGCTTGAAGGGAAAAACCATTAAGTCCTTTGACATCAGACATAAAGCTCCAGGATTTGGAGTTGCCCTGTTGAGCTTTTGGTCTTGCTGTGGTCCAGGGTTTCCTCACTATACCCAGATTCCTCAGATTTGGATGTAGGAAGTAGCTAATTTGCATTTTGACTTTACAGAGGGTTACAATCAAGAGATGGCCTTGAATCTCTCAGAAAAGACTTTGGACTTTTAAACTGTAATGAGATTCTGAAAAACTGTGAGGACTTTTGAATTCAGGCTAAATATGGGGCCAAGGAGTGTGATGCAGTTTGACTGAGAAGAATACCTGTAGGCTCATATATTTGAATGCTTGGTCCTCAGTTGGTACAACTGTTTGTAAAGGATTAGGAGGTTTGATCTTCTTGGACAAGATATGTCACTGGGAGCCCTAACTGGGGGTTCAAAGGCCCACACTATTCTCAGGTAGTTCTTTCCTTGCCTTGAGCTTGTGGATTGGGTATAAACTCTCAGTTTCTACTCCAGACCCATAACTGCCTGACTGCTATCATGATGGTAATAGATATTAATGCTCTGGAACCATGAGCTCTCAAATGAAATGCTTTCCTTTATAAGCTGCCTTGGTCATATTTTGTTTTCACAATAGAAAAGTAGCTAAGATACACCTTGAAAATATTTTATATCCTGATGTATCAAATACCAAGATGTATTCCTTAATGTAAAACTAAGCACGTCCATACCATTCATGTGCAAATTTGTTTTCAATTTATAATAAATTGTAAACTCATATGCATACCAAATAATTACTTAAAATGAAATTAATTTATTGATCATCTTCACTATGTTTGAATTAGATACTTATTTTATATACCTATATACCCAAGGTTTCTAACTAATTTCTTCAGGAGAAGGGGGTTGTAAGTGGAAAAACCGAAAAAGCCTTGCTCTAAATCACTTGATTTTAGCTCTTTGATGAATGAAATGAAAGATATTTAGTGAGATTTAGAGAGTGTGTATTCTCATTGTGATTTTACCTCCCTGACACTATGAAGCAACATGACATTTACTTTGTGACACGTAACTACACAAGATTCAAGTGCACAACTTAGTTGTATTTCTCATCACCTGGAAAACTGCTCTATTCATTGTTTCCTTTCCTAAAATACGGTTATCCATCAAATAAACAAAAATCATCCAATACAGTTACTGGATATTACATCAATCATTTTTAACTGTTTGATGCTGCTTTCTTACAGGAGGATTTCATTGACAACTACTGTTAAAGTTGCTCAATATCATGACCTTGGATGTGCTCTTTGAACAAAATGGTACTTATTTGTCCTTTGTGTCTAGACATGGTATGAGTGTATTTGAATACTATAGTTAAGGAATATTTTAGGTTTGCTCTCTTTCGATCCTCACAAAGGAAAAAAGGAATATGGCTCCTAGACCTATTAGTGTATTGATTTTTGTGCATTCAATAAAGAAAATCAAGTGTGACCTAAGCAGCAAAAGTGCAGCTCACTTCGGTTCAGGTTTCCTTCCTGCATGACTCATGCCCCATGGATTGGGAAGGGAAAGAGCACTGGAGATGTGCCAATTGATTATTCTCTGTGGAGTCTTGGGAAAAAGGACGAGTGGAGCCAGCTGATAAAGGGCATTCTCATTTGTCTTCAACTTCACAGTATAGAGCAGTGGTTAAGAGCTTAAGTACCATGTATTACGGGGATGAACACTTATTGTGTCTCCAATGGGTGTGGAGCTAACTACTTTCTCTGTGATTCAGTGTATCCACTAGAAAAGCTGAACTGTAGGTTGATGCGTACTGCTACAGCTGCAGGAATCAAGTTACACATTGAAGGTTTAACACTGTTCCATATGTAGGTTGATGGATAATAAACATATCCACACTTTAACAATCACCTCCATACATTTCACACCAGTGTAACCCATCTTTACTCTTATTACTGGAAAAGCTATTTTTAGCCTAGCTTGGACACTATTTCTAACCTCTCTGGAACTACCTCCTCATTGACAATTAAGTGTGAACAGAGGTTTTCTTCTCTTTGTTTTCTGCAATATCCTCCTCAGGGCAGGATTAGTGCCTGAACCACCTTGTCTTGTCTGTAAGTGTTTCTTGAAAAAATGAGTTATTGGTCAATTTTCACTGTCTCCATACCAGCAATACCATCCACAATACTCTATAGTACACAAATGTTTCTTTTCAGCATCCACCATGGACATACTCTACTACATGCTAGCACTAAATCAAAACTTTTCATTTTTTTCCTTAGTCTAGTTCCTCCTGTTTACAATGTTCAACTAGGTTTCTAGAAATTTCTAAAACAACCACTTTTATATACCATTCAATATTTTGCAATTTGGACCATCTTTTATAAAACCACAGAAGCAATTTCTGCTAAGCCCGCCTGGTGTTTCCATATAAGGAGAATGTGAAAATAATAACAGCATTCATTATCTATGCAGTGCTTTCTGTGCATTGCACTCTGTTTTTTGTTTGTTTGTTTGTTTGTTTGTTTGTTTGTTTGTTTTTCCTGAAACTTCAATCTCCTTCTGAAATCTTGGCAGGAGAAGAAATAATCTAAAATTAAAAAGAAAAAAGTTGTGTCTCTTCCATTCACTATCAATGTCATCATCTTTTTGTGCACAATTAGTGTGCTTCATAGGCTTGTGGGAACCTGATCTTGAACCTGACCTGCAAAGAAAATACATGAAATGTTCATACCTTAAATGTATCAAAAGTAAATCCAGATGATAACCTGTGAGTGGAAACTTTCAATATTAGCAGCATGAATTTCACTTTGATCTGCATTTTATTTTCTAGTTCATCTATATACTTACCCTTTAATCCCATACTATGAAACAATAGCTTTTATATACTTCATTATTCTATCAATACTCTAAGAAAATTACAGCAAAATGATGGGAAAAACATAAATATTTACTTTGGGAAAGACATTTAGGAAACATTCACTGGAGAAATCCAGGTCAGCTGTGGTTGTGATGATGGAAGAGGGAATGGGTAAAGGTGAAGACAAATCAGCTAGAATGAATCACACGGGGCATTCAGTAAGTTAAACAAGACAAGAAGAGGAGCAAAGTCCTGAAATAACACAACTTGAGGGAAATAAGGATTCCTTGGCTGTGAGAACAATCTTTGCTGATGCCTTCAGACAGTTAATACTGGTCCTGCCTTTCCAGTTGTGTTATATATCATACCTACCCATCAGACAGTCTTTTCACCTCTTTCAATGTTGCATACTCATAACTTATGCACTTACTCTAGAGCTTTAATTAACACTTCCAAATATTAACTGGCTCTCTGAGAGCATCCGATGCATTGTCAATTAAATGAACCAGGCTCATCTAAAGACAATTCAGAACTATTAAAACCAGGTAAATGGGAAGAGATTTTCTGAATCAGGGAAGAAATAAAAATAGGAAAGTGAAAGCACTTAGCAGAAATTAACAATCTTAATTTTAAACTTGAAGTATTGGCATGATTTTAACTGGATACTTATGGTAGTACTTATAGATATGTATGTATTCAGAGGTTGATACAAAGGCACACAATTTTTTGTTCTGTAGGTTGAGAGAGACTGAGAGAAATGACCTCTCTTTCTTGAACATGCACACCTATGATTCATATCTAGATTACGAATAATATCGCTCAGTGTAAAAAGCCAAGACTCCTTGGAGCAATAGCTGACTCTAAGAATGAGGAAGAGCATATTTATTTTAATGACACAAAAAGGAAGACCAAAAGCAAAATAAAATTGAAATACATGATTAAATGTCATCCAGGAGCCCATGAGCCTGTGAGAAGAGGCCCTCATGCCATAGCAGGAACACTGAGGCAGTAAAACAAAGTTCTCTTGGATAACGAGGGAAAGCAAAATCTGCACTGAGGCAAACACATGACTTATCAAATTTATAAGGGTTGTGGAGATAAATCTTCCACACTGAATTTCATAGAACTTATTTGGATTTCTGCCTAAAGGAAGGGAAACAACTCCTTACTGCTCAAATGAGACATATTCACAATGCCTTTCTTCAGGAGAGTCAAGGACAGAAAGAAATGAGGAGAAAGAATAAGACAAGAGTGGAGGAATTTACATCACTACTTCTAGGTGTGATCAAGGTCAACCACAGATGGCAAGGGTCTCCTGATCCATGTTCATGATGTGTACATTTGAGATGTGGAGAAAATAACAAGTTCCTCTGTGGTATCCCTTAGCAACTGTTTAACACCAACTTTTTCATGAAAGAACATCATATGAGTGGTCCTTCTACAATATACCTACAAGTATTCTTCAGAATTATCAAGGAAACAAGGGAAAAACTGCCTGAGAAATGTTTTAGTCAAGTGGAGTTTAAGGAGACATGACAGTTAGATGAACATGGCTTTCTTGATAGAATCCTGGAACTGGTCATAGGAATTAGGGAAGAACTCAGGGCCAATTCTTTTGAAATCCATCTGTGACTCACTCCACTTTCTCATACTACTACTTGCCAAATACTTTTTAATTGTTGGGTTTTTGAGAAAGGGTCTTGCTATGTAGCCCAGATCATCCAGGAATTAAAGATCTTTGTGCTTCAATTATCTAAACAGTGCATCACCACAACTATTCTGAAAGAACTGTTGTGAAGTTAATCTCAAGACTATCTGAAAAGTTGTATTCTGTAAACAGATTAGGACTCAGTAGACTATGGCTTTCTTTTCCTGTCACTGGCTTTGGGACTTGCTGTAGGCCAGGCTCTCTTGTCTGGATCTTAATTCCCTGTCAGCTTTAGCTTCAGTTTTTGTAGTTGTAAGTTTTCCTGTGTCCCGGCTGGCCAGTGGTCGGGACAAATCTATCCCACTTGGGTCCCCCAAGTAAACACACAGAAGCTTATATTAATTATAACCACTTGGCCATTAGCTCAGGCTTATTACTGACTATCTCTTACACTTAAATTAGTCTATAATTCTTACTTATGTTTATCCACATGACTTGGTACGTTTTCTCAGTTCTACTTTGTCATCTTGCTTCCTCTGTGTCTGGCTGGCAACTCCTGATTCAGCCTTTCTCTTCCCAGAATTTTTCTCATTGGCTTGCCTCCCAACCCCCATACTTCCTGCCTGGCTATGGGCCAATCAGCATTTTATTAAACCAGTGTATAAAAGCATTATCCCACAGCAAGTTTTGTTTATCTAAATTAATTCAAATAGGCCCACTGAAGGCTGAGTCTCAGCTCTTGCTAAGAACTGCTTAGACAAGGAGCTCAGGATACTCCTGGGAATAGTTTATCAACCAAAAAATGCAGACTCAATATGCATGCATGAGATACCTACCATGATCTGATAGAAGAGACAGGTGGATGGAGCAGTTAACAATGCAATACCATTTGTCACAAAACTTCAAGGCTAGTATTTATGAATACGTTCCTGAGTTGAGTAGAAGGATTTATGTACCTGTAAGATACTGTTTTCAATGAAAACTCTGAAAGTCAAAGGATTGCCTAGAATTCAAAGATGAGCCCATTTAGGGACATGGGAAGCTGGTACCTGTGCGTACTCTAACAGTTTTATGTAGTCTCACAGCAGAGTAGTTTCTAAACAGTAAAGTCATATGGCATGACTCATTGTGACATTAGCATTTGCTGCTAGGACTGTCTCTTCAGGGAGAACAGGGACAAGGAGGTTTTAGTCTTTGAGTCCCAATGTCTTATCTTCCACAGTCAGTTGGGATAACAGTAGGTACTTTCTGCAAGTCTAAGGCAAACATGGAATAAACATACTCCATTCTGATTCCTATGAATACAGCAGTGATAGAATCAATACAATTATGTTTGTTATTTTGCTTAAGCAACTGAATTCGAGAAACATATAAAAAGAACTTTCAAGTAACCAAGTAAATTTATTGATATCTCCTGATATCGCTAATAACAAATGAATTGGAGTTATTACTTTATCCCCTTCTTTTTCAAATTATATGTGTTTGTGTGTATTTGTAGGGGGGGCACATATGGATGGGTGTACATGAATACATGTACACAGGCAAGTCATTATCTGGAATCATCCTTATCACTATTCTGCCTTTCTTACTGAAGCAGGGTTGCTCATTTGAGGCTGAAATTATAGATGGGCAGTCATACCCATCTAGCATTTGCATGTTGTCCTATTTTGCTTTCTGATGCTATGAAACATACCATTATCAAAAGCAAGTTGGGAGAGGAAATAGTTTATTTCAAGTTATACTTCCAGGTCACAATTCATCCAGAGAAGTCAGGGCAAAATCTCAAGGACAAAACCTGCATGCAGGAACCCGGATCAGAAACCATGGAGGACCTCTGCTCATTGACACTCTCACTTCCTCTTTCTAAGCTAGCATTCTTTTTTGTTTTGTTTGTTTTTTGAGACAGGGTTTCTCTGTATAGCTTTGTGCCTTTCCTGGAACTCACTTTGTAGACCAGGCTGGCCTCAAACTCACAGAGATCCTCCTGCCTCTGCCTCCCAAGTGCTGGGATTAAAGGTGTGTGCCACCACTGCCTGTCCTAAGCTAGCATTCTTATACAGCTCAGGCCTGCCTGGTTAGGGACTGTGTTTCCCATAGTGAGCTGGGACCTCCTGTATCAATCTTCAATCAAGGCAATCTTACAAACTTGGCCAAAGGCCAATTTTATTAGAGCGATTTTTTCAATTGGAGTTCCTTCTTTCCAGGTGATTCTAGGTTACGTCAAGCTAATATTAAAAGCAACTGCCGGGTGGTGGTGGCACACGCCTTTAGTCCCAGCACTCTGGAGGCAGAGGCAGGCAGATCTTTGTGAGTTTGAGGCCAACCTAGTCTACAGAGTGAGTTCCAGGACAGGCACCAAAACTACACGGAGAAACCCTGTCTCAAAACAAACAAACAGCCGGGTGGTGGTGGCGCACGCCTTTAATCCCAGCACTTGGGAGGCAGAGCCAGGCGGATCTCTGTGAGTTCAAGGCCAGGCTGGACTACCAAGTGAGTTCCAGGAAAGGCGCAAAGCTACATAGAGAAACCCTGTCTCAAAAAAACAAAAACAAACAAACAAACAAAAAGCAACCTTGTGGACTCAGGATAGCTAAACCAGCTCTTAATCCTTAACTTTTCCTTGCTCTCCTAAGAACATCCAAGCATATTGTCAATGAAGCATGCTGATTGTAAACTTCTCAATGACTATGATTAAGTTTGCCCCAGCTGTAAGCATCCTTTGTGAGAGGACTTATCAGAGGAATGTTGTTGTTGATTTTCCAAACTACGTGAAAAAAGCAAAACAAAAAAAACTTACAGATAGGCAGCTAAATTGAAGATTACCCTGCTTTCCCATCACAAATTAATAGAGGAATAACAATATTCTGAATTTTATGCTCCTTCCAAATTCTTTCTCAAACTTCCCAAGTTAACCATGCCTAAGTCACACGCTCAAAAATGCTTATAGGAAAATCTTCTATTTTATGAATAGTATTAGAAAATAGATTAAGTGAAATATTCTTGAGCTACACGGAATCTACTCCCATGTGTTTGTTTCACACGACTTAGTTTTGGCTAAAGCATCAAAAGAGACTATACACATGTAGCTCTGTCTCGGAATGAGAGGTTAGCAGGGCAAATGGTGGGATGAAGTGAGTATGTTGGAACTAAAGGGCAGGCAGACCAAAGAAAGAAGAAGTAAGTCACTCTGAATGCAAACTACAATAGAAAAATAAATACGGAAATAAAGAATAACATCTGAGCAGCTCTTCCTTCTCCTCCTTCTCCCCACTTTTCTCTTCCTCCTCCTCTTTTGGGTAAACCATGGGTATGTATTACTTGTCAATCAAGGAGTCATGAAAGAATTACATGGAAAAATAGTCCATTATGCAAGACTGTGTCTACTCCTCAAACCTTGGAGAAAGAAATACATTCTAAGTTAAAAAGGTTTGCAGAAAAAATAATTCAAAGTGATTAGAAAATATATGAATAATATACATTGAAAAATGTGTAAAAGTCCTTCTAAGTGACCTTTACCTGTATTTCCTGTTTGTTCTATTGTTTCTACCAATAGTTCACAGTTAGTCTCATCTCAATTACAAGGTTCCGATTACGGTTTCTCAGTTAGGAGAAGAGGTGCTTCTTCTGAAAGATTCAGTTTAGTGAGATAGTCTTCTTAAAGGCAATTAGATAACCAAGATAATTACTTCAACTGACATATATAGAGAATTATTGATTTGTCTAGTCCATAGTTTAAATTGTGCTCTGTTTAAAAAATGAGCCTTTATAAAGCACCTCTACAAAGTCAATGGAGGCAAATTATCTGGCTCTTCTCATTTTATATACACAGGACACTTTGAAATCCAGCAACATGTCCTATTCACCTAAAAAAAAAAAAATGTCATAAATCTATATTTAAATAACTAAATAATATTATTTTAAAGTATAGGTTAATATAACAAATTTATGTTTATAGTCACAATCACTTCTGGTATGTTCCAAAAATGCTTAATATACAACTGTATTCCTAATTCCTTATATTTTGAACAGAAAACATTTTGGATTTTTAAAAATTACTCTCATTAAAGTTGAAAGAATATATTATGAACACATTTTGAGTCACATCTTATGGTAGTCACTGTAAAAATGTATTTTTTTTGGTAAAAATGTATTAAGTGAAAAGATTTACACTTTTTTCAAATTATAGAATTTATTTTATTTAATTGATAAATATAAATATAGACCATTCTACTTTCTAATAAAAACATGAGTATTAAAGATCGTGCTGAAGTCAGTTGGAAATGGTCAGAAGACTCGATGGGTGGAAGACGGCTTAAGAAACGAGAGGCTCATTTAAGGAGTCTAGCGTTTCAAGAAAGTGCTTCCGTGGCTCAGTTGGCTGGAGATTTTGGATTTGCATCCACTTGATTCTCTTGGCTTCTGCTCAGAGTATCAGAGGATGTCTATATTCTAATCTAGATGAAAGGGAAACAGGCACAAAGCCAGGCAGGCCCATATCATTAGAATAAATCAGATGCTATCTGAGAGGCTGACTTTTTCTAGCCAGCCACATTAGCTTATTACCCTAACCTATGTGCCACAGGCACATCGGAATCTGAGGATGCCTTAGAAACAATTAATTAAGTTTATTTCACCATTCTGTGCCGTAGTTGGATATTAGCTGTTTAACAGTAGTGGTCATATAATATTATTTGCAAGTATGAAGCAATCTCTCTGCTTTACATTAGCAACACTTGCCAAGCATTGTTCTAAATATCTCTTTGTTTGTTCTACTGGACTGTAAATCCTACAGTGACAGTTGATGTGCATCATTTTATCATTAGGTTTTAATAGAAGACTTAGTTTGGCAAGCACTTAAAAATAAACATTCCTTTATAGAATGAGTTCTGAAAGTATTAAACAATATTCATGTAGGCCCAAGGGGAAATTCTGAAATATATTCAGTGTCTCTGGAGAGGTTGAAGAACTGACCTAAAAAATCTGGGGAGCAATACAGTAAGAATGAATAAATGATTGCCAGAGCAGGGGAAGCTGCATTGTTAGGTGTAGAAAAAAATAGGTCCAAGATTAAGGGACGTATCAAAAAGCTATAAAAACAGGGGGAAAAAAAAAACCAAGAAATTCAATGGGCTACCACCAGGTCTGGAGCCAACTAAGAAGAGTAGGTGGGAGGAAGTGTCATAGAATAAGGTAGAGCCATACTTGATTTGGTAATGAAGCTTGGATCTAATATCTTTGTTAATATTAGGAACATCCTCTTCCCCTGTATGGAGTGTAATCTTAAACAGCATCTTCTAAGGCTCCTGAGATTTCTTATTTTATGTGACATAATTCAGCATCTGAGCCTTCTCTTTTCTTCAACCTTATTAATTATTCTATTTTTATTCTAATCTTCAATTACATCCATGTGGGATGACCTTCTAAACAGTGTTCTTGTGATAGTTCTTATTGGTTGTCAATGGTATCTAAAAAAAATCTAAATGAGAAACCTCTGGGTGGGGCTGGGTGGGAGTTTTGAGATTTGGGCAACTGAAATAGGAGGACCCACTCTAAATGTACTTCATAGTACCCCATGGGCTGGAGTCCTGAACTGTATAAAAAGGTGCAAGCAAGCTGAACACCAGCATTCCTCACTTGGTGCTTACTGACTGAGGATGCAATGTGACCAGATGCCTTCAATACCTACTGCTGTGCCATGTCCACCGTGATGGATCATATCCTCAAAGTGTGAGCCAACATAAGCATTCCTTCCTTGATTTGCTTCTGTCAGTCATTTTGTCCCAGCACATAGAATAGTAACTTACACAGCCCTGGAGACACACTTGGAAAACATATAATTTAGGGGATCCATCCTTAAGCCTCTCTATAAGTTATTTTCTCCCAAGAAGTCAGACCAAGAATGACTCTCCTGCTTTCAACTACCCTTCTCAGAGAAAACAACCTGTGCATCACCTAGTATATATCAGCCACTGTGGGCCCATGTGTTTTCTCGGCTCTCACTCACAGGTATAAGGCAATGAGGATATTCCTAGGGATGTGTTTTGGTCTTGTCACAGTCTTTGCTACGTGTTTGGCTGCACATAGTTACACATAGATTTGGTTTGATATCTGTCTACATGGCTGTTCTAGTTTTACATAATCACTTGGAAAAAAATAAAAAAAATTATGCTGCCCATTTGTTCTTATTTTAATTCTGCAAATACATTTTCTTTCAAGTTTACTATCATAGTTATTATCTAAACAACAGAATGTTTAAATCTGAATAAGTAAATGAAAAGTATGAATTGATTTTACTTGTGCTGTGAGATGTCTTCTTAATCACCCAATGGAGTAGTCATCTTAAAGAAAGGAAGCCAAGAATCGCTTTAGTTTCATTTGAACAATTCCTTAAGAACCAGACTAGATCTTCACATTTGTATCAAGGAAAAAGAATAAAAAATCTCATTGTATTGTCATAAATTGATGATTTTCTTTATAGTAATCCATTATTTGAATTTCTATTAAATAAAAAGATAATGTGGTACCCTATCATTGACTATTCAGTAGTCACCGTTGGGAAGAAATAGCACTTCCTCAGTTTTCATATAGTAACAATGCTCATCTCTGTCTTATTCGAAACCTGGAAGGCTTTTGTGCATAATTGTATCACATATAACAAGAGCTTTGATAGTAGAAGTAATATTTCATTTCTGAAAAATTTTTTTTCTCATATTTTATATTATTGTACATATAGTTCTTACTCAATAATGTATTGTTTTTTTTCTAATAATGTTGAGGTAGAGAACTCCAGATCTACAATTTTTACTTTTTAAAAGAAAATCGAATTCATCACAAAACACTAGAATTGCTGTAATGCTCTGGGAAAACAATCAACTCAATATTTTTATAGATTGGATTTCTGTCATTATATAGCTATATCTAAATAATCAATAAAAAAACATGGACTTTAATGGTGCCTTGGTATACCAAAAATGAAGTGATATGCTTATTAATGTAGAGTGAATTATAAAAATTTCTTCCACAGTAGTAATTGTTAATTGACATTTAATTCTTACTTCTCTTGTGTATTCCTAATGGAAGCTAAAGGCTAGGCGCTACTGACAATTGTACAGTCTTATGAATGATTTAATACTGATTTCTCAGCTTAAAATAGATAAATTTGATTTTTCTCTGATATATGTGAGCCATTACTATTTTTAAACATACGGGGAAACTTGACTATTTAAAGTATAAGAGCATTTGTTTAATAGGGCCTGATAAAGTTTCCTCCACGTTACAACTGTAATATTCTTTGAAAGGAGAAAAGACTGAACGATATGTTCATGGTTCTTAGAACACTTTTATCATAGTATGAGATGTCACAGGAAATATTTCTACAATGCAAGCAGATTTGGGGACAGACGGAGAAACACCCTCTGGCATTTTTTTTTTTTTTAATATTTTATGTTGAGAAAAAAGAATTCTGTTCTAGAGGGAGGTGACAGGAAGCCCTAACATCCTCCTGCAGTTTCTACCATCTGGAGTAGAGCATAAAATTCCCTTCTTTTCGATGAAAACAGCTGCTTTGTGTTTACAGAGTTCCACTACTGATTTAGGGAAATATATGTGCATGAGAAGTCATGCACAACGACCCTGTCCATCTGTGAGACACTGTAAGTAGTATATGTGTTAGCATGACTTCTGTTTGACGAGGTTCACATTTGTTTTTTGTTTTTTTTTTTTTTTTTTTTTTTTTTTTTTTTGGTTTTTCTAGACAGGGTTTCTCTGTGTAGCTTTGCGCCTCTCCTGGAACTCACAGGCTGGCCTCGAACTCACAGAGATCTGCCTGGCTCTGCCTCCCGAGTGCTGGGATTAAAGGCATGCGCCACCACTGCCCGGCGAGGTTCACATTTAACATGTTGCAGAAAATCAAGAGCTTAGCAGTGTTTTTGGCCCAAGGATATTTCCACATGGTAGCATTAACGACAATCAGCTGCTTATAATTTAGGGTAATTACTCAAGCCTAAGTTTATACCCTTCCCAAATAAAACTTCAATAATTATTGAAAGACATCAATGCTGACACTCTCTCTGTAAGTCACTAACTTTTTCCTTGACAATTGAGCTAGGGAAATGATCATTGAGTCATATAAAAAATTACAAAATGAGGGCTCCGAGGTTAATAGAACTGGCTTCTCTTCCTGAGAACCTAAGTTCAGATCCCAGCACCCACATGATGGCTCACAACCATTTCTTAACCCAGTTCTAGGGGATTTGATGCACTTTTCTGACCTTATTGGACACAAGGCACTCACATGGTACACGGACAGACATGTAGGCAAAACATCCATGCACATAAAAATAAAATAAAACAAATGAAAAAGAATTTAAAAATTCTCCTGATGACAGTCGAGAAAGAGAAAACTGAAGAAACTCAGCAAGAAAATCTATTTTAATGTGACATTTTACAATATCAATATTTAAAATTATATTTTCAAAGTTTGCAAAACCATAGATTTATCCATATAATATTGAGTTTACCTCTTTTTATATATTCTAAATATAGAAATGAGAAGACTTTTTTCAATGTCAGGAAAATATAAATACTATATATACAGATAGTAGAGTCTAAATATTAGTAAAATAATCTGGCAAATGTATTAGGCTCACTTCAAATCAGAGCATAAACTACTGTCTGAAATAAAAAAATATGGCAATGGAAAATACATAAGCTATATTTTTGTAAAAATAGATACTGACATGCTGTTATCATGTTGAATACAGGGCTAGGGTGATAGCTCAGTATGTAAAGTTCTTGCTCTGCATGCATAGGAACCTGAGTTTATTCTCCAGAACTCAAGTAAAATCCTCAGACAGGTAACACAGGGTTATAATCCAGCACTGGGAAGGCTGAGACAGGAGGATCCTTGGTGCTTTCCCTAGCAAGCCAGGTTTGACTAATTGTTCTTCCTTAATTCCTATATGAGTGCATAAACACACATGCACACACATACATAAACACACATATTCAAGCGTACAGTCATGGGATTTATTAAGATATAAATTGAGGAAATATACTCATGAATACAGAACCAAGTAAACAGCTGAAGTTGTCCTCTGTTCTGACCAGAAGCAAATCCACCTGGCAGTCTGATCACACCAGGAAGCAGGAAGAAGGGCTCTCTTGACCTCTTCCCCTTTCCTTTTAAGAGGTACAATAGTATGAAGCATCATCGTCCCTTTGAGCAGGGCCATTTAGCAGAAGGTCATGGGTTGAGCAATTACCACTACAACATTTAACATGCATTTTGATCTTATTCTAGTGGATATATGTTTGGTAGCTTGTTATGTACTGGTCTACATGTATACATACATACCCATGACTGTACCCTTGAATATGTGTGTTTATGTATGTGTGTGCATGTGTGTTTATGTACTCATGTAGGAATTAAGGAAGAACACCTCTGCCACCCATCTCTACTGCCTTTGAGACAAGGTCTGTCACTGCTCTGAAGCTTCCCAATTAGTCAAACCAATGCTTCTGCATTTGCCTCCATAGTGTTTTCAGTTACATATGTATGTACACATACTTGTCACACATATATAACTGTTTTATCCAAATACTTAAATAATCATCCAAAGTATCTTATCAGAATCTTTCTTTTATTAGTTTTGTTTTTTTGTTTGTTTGTTTTTGTTTTTGAAGACAGGGTTTCTCTGTGTAGTTTTGGTGCCTGTCCTGGATCTCGCTTTCTAGACCAGGCTGGCCTCAAACTCACAGAGATCTGCCTGGCTCTGCCTTCTGAGTGCTGGGATTAAAGCTGTTCACCACCGCCTCCTGGCTTATCAGAATCTTCTTATTCTGCATTCACCTATGTTTTATCTAATCAAACACATTTACAATAAACAAATTTTGATAATATTAATTTTATTACTTCCATATTTTGTGAATAATTACCTAAATTAGATCATACAGATGGTGTTGCCAATTCTCCAAAACTTACACAAAGAATCTGCCTCAAGGTTCATATTTATTATTGAGTTAAATCTAAATTTAAAAATTGACAACGTATTAAATTCATTAAAGCATTTTAGTGTTACATAACAGAGAATCCAAATTAAGCTATTGTTTTCTCATTGAATCAAAAAATTTAAAATTGTGAATTTTAAATGTTAAGATTTTAATTTTTAAAATTTTATAGTAAGTGATGAGTTAAAGGATTGCTTTTTTTCATGAATAAACATTTAAAAAAATAACCTCAACTAATGCTGATTTCATATTTTGACATAGAGGAGATTGTACTTTATTAATCATTTTCTTTTGAAATCTCCCTCTGGGAATAAAACAAAGAAACAAAACATAAGTCCTGTTATGATATTGGAAAAACACAGAAAAATCCCTCACAAACTCATGGTTTTTGCATTGAAAACAACTGATGAGCTGTTCAATAAAAAGACTTCCTTTAAATGAATGAGAAGAAGCATGAATCAGATGAAGATGGAATTATTACTGATATTGTGTTGTAGCACATTTAATCATTTGGTTTTAAATCATTTTCAGACATGTAAAACAAGACACTTTAAAAGATAAAGTTAAAAGTCCATCTTATAAAAGCCATATTCCTGATTGTAATTAAATCTTATTTCTGTAACTGTCACTGACACTGTTTAGTATTTATCTGAGAGACACAAGTCTTGGGATTTTTGATAGATTTAAAGTACATTGGTAATCCTGCTGATGGTTATTCTGGAGTTTAAGGACATGTGCTCCCCCTGGTTCTCTCTGGTCAGTAGAACCTACATGCTGCATCATCTCTTCCTTATTTTCTTGATCAGTATGTATTTCCTGTGAGAGTCCACTAGAAAAAAATTATTAATTGGCAAAATTTGTAAAATTATTTTTGACCCTTTAGTCAAATAATTGTGAAATAAACCAAATGAGTTCAGAGTTTTGTATTTCCCCCAACTTCTCAATTTTCTACCAACATTTGTTTAAAATCCTAAAACTGCACAATCTGTACCTTTTTTTGAGGATAAATGGATAGGCTTCTTCATGGAACAATTTTAACTTTGTTGCCATGAACTCATTGTAGCTACTACTGGGTTTTGAAGGGACACATTCATGTTTTGACTCTGGTCCCCTGAAATCTTTCTCTCTATTGTCACATGTATCAGTTCCCTTCGTTTTCCTAGATATATTCTCATCTGATTTTATATCTTATGCACTTGTGTGATAATTAAACTTGATTGTGAATTTTATGGGATTTAGAATATAAATGGAAAAAAATTTCTATACATGTTTGTGAGGAAATTTCTAAATTAGTTCAATTGAAGGCAGAAGACAAACACTAAATGTGTATGACTAATACTGGGATGGGGATTCTGTATTAAATAAAAAGGGGAATGCAAGCTGATCATCATCATTCATTTATTTGTTTCCTGATATTATTTAAAATATAGTAAGTTGGTCTCAGAAATAAATCAGGGAAACAACACTGTTTAAAATAGCCACAAATAACAGAAAATATCTTTCAGTAACTCTAACCAAGCAGGAGAAAGACCTGTATGACAATAACAACAAGTCTTTGAAGAAAGAAATTGAAGAAGATATCAGAAGGTGGAAATAACTCCCATGCTCATGGATCTGCAAGATTAATACAGTAAAAATGGTCATCCTACCAAAAGGAATCTACAGATTCAACACAATCTCTATAAAATTCCAACATAACTCTTTACAGACCAAGAAACAATACTCAATTTCATATGGAAAAACAAAAAACCCAGGATAGCTAAAACAATCCTGTACAATAAAAGAACTTGCAGAGGTATCACCATCCTTTATTCTAGCTCAACTACAGAGCTACAGGACTACCAACCACATGGTATTGGAATAAAAAAAAAGCAAGTTGATTAATGGAATAGAATCAAAGATCCAGACTTAAATCTGTACACTTATGGGCACTTGGTTTTTGACAAATAAGCAGAATTATACAATAGAAAAAAAGAATCTTCAAGAAATGGTGTCTTATCTAATGGGATGTCTGCATGCAGAAGAATACAAATAGATCCATATTCATCATCCTTCACAGAACTCAAGTTCAAGTATATCAAAGACTTCAACATAAAACTAGACACACTGAACCTGATATAAGAAAAATTGGTCAACAGCTTTGAATGAATTGGCATAGGAGACAACTTCCTGAAAAAAACACTAATAGCACAGTCACTAAGATCAACAATGAGTAAATGGGACCTCATGAAATTGAGAAGCTTATGTAAGACAAAGGACACCATCAATAAAACAGAACCACAGGCAGCAGAATGGGAAAACTTTTAATCAACTCCAAATCTGACAGAAGTCTAATTTTCAAAATATATTAAATAACTCAAGAAACTAGTAATCAGCAAAACAAATAATCCAATTAAAAAATGGGATGGGGTACAGATCTAAACAGAGAATTCTCAACAGAGGAATCTGAAATGACTGAAAAACACTTAAAGAAATGTTCCCCATCAGGGAAATGCAAATCAAAATGACTCTGAGATTACATCTTATACCTATCAGAATGGCTAAGATCAAAACCACAAATGACAGCTCATATTGGTGAGGATGTGGAGCAAGGGGAACACTCCTCAATTCCTGGTGGGAATGTAAACTTGAGCAGCCACTTTGGAAATCAATATGGTGGTTTCTCAGAAAATGGGGAAGAGACCTACTTCAAGACCCAGTTATACCACTCCTTGTGATATACCCAAAGGATGCTTTGTCCAACCACAAGGACACTTTCTCAACTATTTTCATATGTCCATAGCTGCTTTATTTATCATAGCCAGAACCTGGAAACAACCTAGATGTCACTCAACTGAAGAATGTATAAAGAAAATGTGGTAAATTTACACAATGGAATATTACCTAGCTGTTAAAAAAAAAATAACATCATGAAATTTGAAGGCAAATGGATGGAACTAGAAAAAAAAATCATCCTGATGAGGTTGGCAGCCCAGACCCCAAAAGATAAACACAGTATGAGGTCACTTATAAGTGGATATTAGCTGTAAAGTAAATGATAATCATACTGCAATCCATTGACCCAGAGAGGATAAGTAACAAGGAGAGCTCAAGAGAGGATGCATGAGTGCCCCTGTGAAGGATAAATATTAAATATATAGAGAATATACCGGGGGCAGGTGTGGATGTGAACAAGAGTTATCAGATTGGGAGACGACAGTGGGAGAGAGTACTGTGAGAGACAATTGGAATTGGAGGGCACTTCAGGGATGAGCTAGAAACCTAGGGTAATGGAAACTCCCAGGAATCTATGAGGGTGACCATAGCTAAGACTCCTAACAATAGGCAATAAGGAGCCTGAACAGACCATTTCCTGCAACCAGGCAAGACTTCCAGAGGAGGGATCAGGACACCACCCCAGCCACAAAACCTCTGACCTACAATTTGTCCTGCCTGCAAGATGTGCTGGGGTAAAGGTGATGGAGAAATTATAAGAGTGGCCAATCAATGACTGTTCTGGCTTGAGACCCATGCCCCAAGAGGGAACCCATCCCTGACACTACCTGGAGGGCCTGGACCCAGAAACTGGATAGCCTAGAGATATAGGATAGAACCAAACACTACTGGCCAATAGGGGAAAAAGTCAATGAAATGATATTCTGCTATACCCGTAAACAGGAGCTTAATATAGTCATCATCAGAGAGGTTTCATCCAGTGACTGATGAAAGAAGATGCAGAAACCCACAGTCAAACATTAGGAGAATCTCAGCAAATCCTGTGGAAAAGAAGGAAGGAGCCAGAGGAGTCAAGGACACCACAAGAAAACCCACAGAATCAATTAACCAGTGCGCATAAGAGCTCGCAGAGACTGAAATGACAGTCAGGGAATCTGCATGATTCCCAGCTATATCTTCTCTCTCTCTCTCTCTCTCTCTCTCTCTCTCTCTCTCTCTCTCTCTCTCTCATATATATATATATATGCGTGTGTGTGTGTGTGTGTGTGTGTGTGTGTGTGTGTGTGTGTGTGTATGATGGCTGTGTAGCTTGGCGTCCTTGTGGGACTCTTACCAGTGGGAAGAGGGGCTGCTGTCTATGACTCTTTTGCCTGCTTTTGGGACCCTTTTCTCCTTGTGGATTGCTTTGTCCAGGCTTAATATGAGAAGAGGTGCCTTTTCTTACTGCAACTTGATATGTCATGTTTAGTTGATAAGAGATTTTGTTTTTCATAGTGGCTGCATAAAATTCCATTGTACAGGTATGCCATGTCTTTTTTATTTACGTGTCTGCTCAAAGGCAGCTAGGCTATTTCTGTAACTTACCTATTTTGAAAATTTCTGTAATGGTTATGATGGTGATATACTGTGATATACTAACCTAGTGTGTTTGGGGGTGAATACCATGGAGTGGTTCAGCTAGGTCATATTGAGGTTCTCTTCCGGGTTTCTTAAGTCTCCTTAGCGAAGGAATTTTAAAATGGATTCTAAAGGCACCTAAAAGTTAAAGTTTTAGAGTTTGAAATAAGACAACAGGGACAGAAAGCTGTAAATTTCATCATTTTTCAGGACAACAGATAGAAGAAGAAGTAGAGAATGAGGATGAGGAGGAGGAAGAGGAAGAGGAGAAGGGAAGCCCTGTGTTTTTTGAGTTGAGATCCACAAACACAGACCAGTTCAGCAGTGTACATTGTTACTTAAGCAGCTACAATGAAGGAGAAAGGTACAGCTTCAGCGCATACGAAATCCTAGAAGTTTAAGGAAAATATTCCCAGGCTTAGGTCAGTATCTAAAATAAACTGAGACTAGAAACAAGGAGAAGGAAACAATGCTTTTTTTTTTTTTTTCTGAGTTAGAACTCAGAAAAATAGGTAGTCCTCATGACTGAAGCTCAATATGAAAATCATCACAGTTTCCATCTTATTAGCCCATTTTCAGGTAAATCAGAATTGATCGGGAGATTTACAGCTGAATTTACTCTTAAGGGAAGAGACATTAGTATGTAATGTTCTAAACTTTGGAGCAGATCAGAGTATCATGTCTCCATGTAGCAGCAGAGATAGATTTTTCCTCTTTATTAGGAAGAAGTAGCTGTCTCTTAATGGGCATCAACAAATTTGTGATATCTCTACCATTTTCAAAGATTCTACATCCCAAGGGAGGGAAAAACCTTATGTTTCCTTTTCTTGTATAATCAGGGAAGTAGCAGTTATGATCCACAAATTTCCATGGACTAAGAGCATTTTCAGGTTTTTGCCGACAATGCTTACTGGGGCTCATACATCTACATTGCCTCATTCAGTTTCTCTGTCTCTTGTTCTCATCAGAATTGTGAATCTGTTTTTAGTTTGTCAGTAAATGCTATACTGAGTTCCATACTGGCTAGATTAGTTTATACTCTCCTCCACAATGTGTCAGTTTTCACTGTTCTCAGCATCTTTGCCAGCGTTTATTGTTTGTTTTAATGAGAGCCATTCTCACTGGGAGGGACTAGAATTCCCATGCTTTAATCAGTGTGTCTCTGCTCACATTGGAGATTCTTTTTTTCATAAGTTTACTTAGCACGTGTACTTTATTTATTACTGATTATCTGCTAATCTCATTAGCCCACATATTGATTTGATTGATTTCTTGTTGCTTGGGGTTATGAGTTATTAAGTCTCTCTGATGTGTAATTAGGAAAGTTTTTTTTTTCTCCCATTCTGAAGATTGTCTCTAGGTTCAAATAACTATTGACTTTGCTGTACAGAGATTTTTAATTTTATGAGATCCTAACTATCAGTTATTATACTTACTTTCCATGAGTAAATAGAAGTCTTGTTTAGAAAATCCTCTCTATGCATTTCCACAAAAATCAGGAATAACATGAAGTATACCCCTTTTCTCCACTCTTTTTTTTTTTTTTTTTGGTTTTTCGAGACAGGGTTTCTCTGTGTAGCTTTGTGCCTTTCCTGGAACTCACTTGGTAGCCCAGGCTGGCCTCGAACTCACAGAGATCCGCCTGGCTCTGCCTCCCGACTGCTGGGATTAAAGGCGTGCGCCACCACTGCCCGGCCCTTTTCTCCACTCTTAACTGATGTGATAACTGAAGTCTTAGCTAGTGCAATAAGACAAGGAAATAAATATGGCAAAAAATAGAAAATATAAAATCAAGGTATTCTTATTTGCAGATGACCTGATCCTATATGCAAGAGATCCTAAACCCACCAGAAGATTCATACAAGTAATGAACATATTATTTAGTCATGGGAAACAACATCAACACTCAAAATACTTATTTTTTTCCTATGTATCTCATCTAAATTTGCAGAGAAACAGACCCAGAACTACACCATTCACAATAATTCAGAAGTTCCTTCTTTATCTCTTAATTGTTATTTATTTTTTTCCTTGAAATAAACAGCATGAGAAGTAAATGCAACTGACAATGGCAATGTTAAACACTCAAGAAAGAGTTGAGGAGACCAGCAGATGGAAAGATCTTCCACACTCTTGGATAAGAATTAGTATTATTGTAAAAATGATCATATTGTTAAAAAGCAATCTGCAGATTCAATGCAATCAAATCAAAGTCCTAATGCCTTCCTTCATAGAAAAACAACTTGAAATTCATTTGGAGGCATAAAAGACCCCAGAGCCAAAACAATCCTGAGCGAAAAGAATGGTGATGGACTTATCACACCTGACTTCTACTCAGTCTATGGAGCCATAGAAACCAAAGTAGCATGTTGTGTCTTTACCTGGTTTTGTTACCATGACAATAATGACTTTGAAAATTGTTTTGTGGCCTTCTTTTTTTTCCATTTTATGAAAGTATTGAGAATCAACAGTTTTAATTCTCCTTTAAATGTCTTAATGAATTCAAAACTGAATCAATGGGGATCTAAACTTTTTTTTTTTTAAACTGCTTCAGTCTCATTTCTTGTTATAGAGTCAGTGAAGTTGATACTGTGTTGTTTTACATTTTTTAGGTCATATATGTCTACAAATCCTTTCAGTTGTTTTAGATTTTCCCATTCATTAGAATACAAATTTTAAGGTATATCCCTATTGGCTTTCAAAATTTATTTATCTCTGGTAGTTTTTCTCTCTCTCAATCCATGATTTTATTTTTCAGTCATTATATGATTTTCATTTGGTAGTTTTGATGGTTTATGTTTTCTAAGTACCACCTTTTTGATTCACAGTTCTTTTCTGTAATTTTTACTTTTTTCCGCAATTTATACCTTGACCTTTGCTATTTTTTTGTTTGGGGGTTTTGTTTGTTCTTATTTTTTCAATTCCTAAGATTCATTCATATGATACTTATTTGAAATCTATCTGACATTTTACTCATGTGTGTATTTACATATTAGTGTGCGTGTGTGTGTGTGTGTCCATGTACAAATACATTTTCATGTGTGTAAAGGTCAGCCATGTGAGTTGCCCTAAATTGTGCTCTACAATTTTAGAAAAAGTATTTCACTGAAACTAGAATTCATCAATTTGTTCAAACTAACTGGCTAGCAAATCTCAGAAATCCCCCTGTCTCTGCCTGCTCTGCACTAGGATTCTATGTCTGGCTTTTTAAATGAGCCCAGGATTATGATCTCAGTTTGTTATACTTGGGTTACAAGCACTTTAACAATGAATCCATTTCTGTAATCGCCAAGTCTCTCTCACACTTTGTGGGTGTATGTGTGTGTGTATTTGTTTACATTTGTGTATTTTTTGTGTTCATGGGGCATATGCCTGTGTGCAGGTGTGCATGCATATATATGCATGTGTGCATATATTAGAAGTCGTTCTCAGGTGTCATTATCAGGTTCTATCCACATTGTGTATGTGTGTGTGAGAGAGAGACAGTGTCACTCACTGTTGTAAGAACTACTGCTTATCTGTCTCATAGCATTGAGATTACAAGCTTGTACTACCATGTATTTCCTTCAGTTTCATATGAATTTAGGAGTCAAACCTGCCTTCAAGGCAAGCACTTTACTTCTTGACCTTTCTCCCCTGTCTTTTTATTTTTATTTTTTTCATTTTACATACCAACCACAGTTTCCTCTCTCTCCTTTCTTCCTGCTCCCTCTCCCACCTCCTACCCACCCCATCCCCCATTCACTCCTCCCATGGGGATTCAACAAAGCCTGGCATATCAAGTTGAGGCAGGACAAAGCCCCTCCCCCTGCATCAAGGCTGAGCAAGGTATTCCACCACAGGAAATGGGCTCCAAAAGACCAATTCACGCACCAGGGATAAATCCTAGTCTGACTGCCAAGGGTCCTACAAACAGACCAAGCCACACAACTGTCACCCACATTCAAAGGGCCTAGTTCGGTCCCATGCAGGCTCCCAAGCTGTCAGTCCAAAGTCCATGAACTCCCACTAGCTTGGGTCAGGTGTCTGGGTGAGTTTTCCCTTCATCATCTTGATCCCTCCTCCCCCTCCTTGCTCATATAATCCCTTCTCCCTCTCTTTGACTGGACTGGAGGAGTTATGCTTAATGCTTGGCTATGGATCTCTGCATCTGCTTCCATCAGTTACTGAATGAAGGTTACTGATAACAATTAGGGTAGTCACCAATCTGATTACAGGAGAGACTATATGACAAGAACTTTAAGTCTTTGAAGAAAGAAATTGAAGAAGATAGCAGAAAATGGAAAGATTTCCCATGCTCTTGGATAGGTAGAATCAACATAATAAAAATGGCAATCTTATCAAAAGCAATCTACAAATTCAATGAAATCACCACCAAAATACCAACACAATTCTTTACAGACTTTGAAAGAACAATATTCAACTTCATATGGAAAAAAAAAAAACAACTTATGATAGCTAAAACCATCCTGTACAATAAAGGAACTTCCAGAGGCATTACCATCCCTGACTTCATGCTCTACTATAGAGCTACAGCAATAAAAATAGCATGGTATTGGCACAAAAACAGATATGTGGATCCCTGACCTCTTTTTAAGGTTCTAAAGTAGGCATTCATGACTGTAAAGATCCCTCTTGGGTGTGCAATTTTTTTTTATTACAGATTTGAATACATTGTGTTTTTATTTTTTTTGTTAATTTTGTTAAGAATTAATTGCTTTGATTACTTGAATAACCAATTCATTACTTTGTAGTATATTATTATAAGACTGTTTATTCTCTGTAGTTTTTCTTTCCAGTTTATTTCATTGCAATTGTACAAATACCAGAAATTACTTCAATATTTCTATATTCTTATTACTTATTTTATTTCATTTCATACAATCTATTTAGAAAAATATTCATTTGTTGTTGAGAAGAGTATCTTCTACAACATCTGGATAGAATGTTCTATGGGTATCTTTTATTTCCATTTGATCTACATCATTTAACTCAGATATTTTTCATTTCATTTCTGTTGGGATGACTTGAACATTGCTTAGTTTGAAGTCTGAAAGTCACTCACAGTCACAATCTATGCTTTTTATGCAGTAGCATCTGTATGAAATTGGGTACAAAAGTATTCAATACCTATGCATTTAAAATTAATTTATTTTCATGAATGAAAATAATCAGTAACAAGAAATTGACCAAATTTGATGAGAATTATTTTTATCAGGTATTATAGCAGCAATACCTGCTTGATTCACAGTTCTTTGTGTATGAAATGTCTATTTACATCATTTAATTCCAACACTGTGTGTGGCGGCATTTTTGCTGAGCTGCACCTGGCCTGGCTCCAGAGAGTAGCATGTAGCCCTAATCCATCTTTTGTTTAACAGACATCTTTTGTTTCCCTTGTTGCCCTATATGTGAATTTTGTCTCAGAGTTTCCTAAGGATACAAAGGCCTATGGAAAACTTGATTCAGAAAACCTTGGTACTTGACAAATCGAGGGATTTGCACTTGGCATTGCATTGTTGGGAGCTCCTTTCAGGTTGTTTTGAACATATGGAAATTAACTGGCTAAACTGTAATGGAGAGAATAAAACTGCCCTAGGTGAAGGGAAAGTGCTACAGTCCTTCAAGGCTGGACTCCCCTGCAGCCATGAAATGCTAGATTCACTCTTAAGATGACTCTGAGTCTTCATTCCATGGGCCTGCGTGAACCCACACACCAGTGTCATGACCATTCAGTTACATCTGTGTTTCATTTTAATGCTACTTAGAGGCAGAAAACAGATAGGACCTGAATTTGTAGGTGTGTTTGTACATTTTCTTGTGTGTATGGAAGGGTGCATGTGCATGTGTGTGTTTGTGTTGTATATGTGTGTTATTATTCCCAGATCGCAGGGACCCCCAAAAGACCACCACGGAGACCAAATCCCACATGTAAAAGCAAAGAGCCTTTATTTTAAGCTCCAGAACTTGGTCCCTCTGTCTGTCCAACACAGCAGTGAGAGCAGAGAGCCCTGAGCTCAGGTGGGGCAGAGTTTTTATCATAGCAGAGATTGGGGTGAGGTGATTTCCAGAGTCTAGGACCCTGATTGGCTGACAATTGTCTAGTGGTATCTGTAAAAGAAAAAACAGGTGTGTCCTAGACTCAAGGACATCTGGCCACTTTATCTAATAATTGGAATGTTTGGGATGTCAGGTATTTCCTCACCCCTGGGTGGATCCCTGGGTGGTATGAGCTTAAGGCTTTTCCTGGATCTGGGTGCTGCCTGCCAGTAAGCCTGTCACAGAAGCTGTGTCTAGGCCCCTAAGCCTGTCATGGCTGCTGTGTGGTCAAGTTATTTTGGGGCCCCTTCACATGTATGCACACTACTGCAAGTAATTTTTAGTGTGTGTGTTGTATGTAGGTCAGGTGTTTGTGTCAGCTGTCTTCTTCCATCGTTCTTTACCATAAATTTTGAGATAGACTCTCACTGAACATGAACTTACTAACTCAGCTAGACACTGGCAAGACACCCTGAGGGATACTCATCTCTTTTTTCCCAGCACTGGAATGACAGCTATGTGCTACCATGCTCATCATTTTTATATGAAGGCTGGGAATCAAACTTGATTCTCATGTTTGTACTTCAAATAATTTACCAACTATTTCTGGTTTAAAGACCAATCTACTACTTTGTATCTTTTGAATAGAAAGTGGGATCACTGCTCTTTGTAACTATTATTGGAAAACATTCATTAATTCATGCAATTTATTGATTTATAATATTTTGTATGTTTTATTATTCCTCATTTGTTTCTTCTATAGTATAATTTGCCTTATGTATTATATTTCATAGATTTATATATCTTTTTCTTTAGTACATAGTATTCCTTCAAGTATTCCCTATAGTGATGACTTAACCATAATCAATTCTTTTGGCTGATGCTCATCATTGATAGGTTTGTTTTTTTTGTTGTTTTTGTTTTTTTTTTTGTCTTCAACAGTTAGTCATATATTTCGTTGAATATAAGAATAATCTCATGTGCATAAATTACTGGTAGCTCTAGAATAAGAAGGTAGCTCATAAATAAGAAGCTCTAGAACAAAAAGTATAATAACATCCAAAATGAGTAGACAGCAAAAATTATCCAAATTATGACTGAAATTGAGAAAATCAAATGAAACAAACCAAACTAATGATTCAATGAAACAACCAGTTGATTCTTTGAGAAAATCAGTAAGATTGACAAACAGCCAAATCAACTAACAGGAGAAGATACAAATCAATAAAATTATAGACAGAAATAGGCACATAACAACAGACCCAGAGGAAGTCTAAAGAATCATCACAATACACTTTAGAAGCCTATACTTCAGCAAATTGGAAAATCTAAAAGAAATAATTTTCTTGATACACAGCATCAACCAAAGTTAAGTGAAGATCAGATAAGCAATTTAAACAGAACTATATTCCCTAGTGAAATAGAAGCAGTAACAGAAAACAAAACACAACAGCAGCAACAACACAAAGAAAAACAAAAATCATAGCTGGATGTTTTATTAGTACAGAATTCTACCAGGCTTTCAAAGATTATTATCTAAATTGAGAGAAACTAAAAGCTTATCAACTGTCCCACTTATCCAGAGGGCCCGGTCCAGTTCCGTGGGGGGTCCTCAGCCATTGATTCACAGTTCATGTGTTTCCACTAGTTTGGCTATTTGTCCCTGTGATTTTTCCAATCATGGTCTCAATATCTCTCACTCATACAATCCCTCCTCTCTCTCTCTTGCCAATTGGACTCCCAGAGCTCCACCTGGGGCTCGGCCGTGGATCTCTGCATCTGCTTCCATCAGACACTGGATCAGAGTTCTATCATGACAGCCGGGGTGTTCGGCCATCCGATCACCAGAGTAGGTCAGCTCAGTCACTCTCTCCACTATTGCCAGTAGTCTACAGTGGATGTATCTGTGCGGATTTCTGGGGACTTCTCTAGCACTCTGCTTCTTCCTATTCCCCTGGGGTCTTCATTCATCATGCCCCCAGGCAGTGGAGCCAGGATCTGTCCTTGGTGCCTACGCTGGGACACTTTGTTCAGCCTTGGTGTAGAGAGGAGGGGACTGTACCTGCCTTGGCTGAGTCTACCAGGCTGGGCTGACTCCCCAGGGGAGACCTTGCCTTGGAGGAGGTGGGAATGGGGGGTGGATTGGGGGGGAGGGCTGGGGGTGGGAGGAGGGAGGATGGGGTAATCCATAGGTGATATGTGAAATTAAGTTAATTATATATATATATATATATGAAATCAAGCATAAGACAAGGATGTTCACTTTCTCCATACCTATTCAGTACAGTACTTTAAGTTTTAGCTACAGTAATAAGACAAATCAAGTAGATCAAGGGAATGTAAATAGAAAGAGAAGAAATCAAGTATTTTTATTTGCAGATGATATGATTACATACAAAAGTGACCTTAAAATTTGTGCCAGAAAACTCCTGCAGCTGAAAAACACTTTCAGAAAAGTAGAACACAAAATTAGAACACTAAAATTAGTGACTTTCCTCTACAGGAGTAACAAATGGACTAGGAAAGAAATTAGGCAAATTAGGGGAAACAATACCACTCACAGCATCCCGAAAAATATAAAATATTTTGGGTTTTTTAATATATAAATCTAAATCTATATAATAAAATCTAACCAAAGATGTGAAAACTTGTATGGTAAAAACTTCAAGTCTTTGAAGAAAGAACTTAAAGAAGGTATCAGAAGATGGAAAGATCTCTCATGCTTATGGGTTAGTATGATTAATATAGTGGAAATGGATATCATACCAAAGCAATCTATATAGTCAATGCAACTCCTATCAAACTACCAACACAATTCTTCACAGAACGTGGAAGGACAATTTTCAGCCTTATAAAGAAATACACACACACTCACAAATAGAGGATATGTAAAACAATACTGAATAATAAAAGAACTGCTGGAGGTAACATATCCCCAGATCATAAGTTGTACTACAGAGGTATAGTAATAAAAACAGTGTGTTATTGGCATAAAAACAGACATGTTGATCGATGGAATAAAATTGAAGACATGGACATAAATCCATATACATACAGACACTTCATTTTTTGATAAAGAAGCCAGAAATACAGAGTGGAAAAAAGAAATCATCTTTAACAAATGGTGCTGGTTAAACTGGATGGCTGTACATAAAAGAATGCAAATAGATCCACACTTATGATTGTACAAAGTACAAATACAAATGGATTAAGGACCTCAATGTAGGTCATAAAACCCTGCATCTGATAGAAGAGAAAATGGGGAAAGTTTTTGAACTTATTGGCACAGGAAATGGCTTTCTAAATAGGATAATAGTAGCACAGGCTCTAAGAATAACAATTAACAAATGGGACCTCATGAAACTGAAAATCTTGTGTGTGGTAAAGACACCATCATTTGGACAAAGCATCAGACTACAGAATGGGAAAATTTGGGCTGAAGAGATGGCTCAGAGGTTAAGAACACTGGCTGCTCTTTCGGAGGTCCTGAGTTCAATTCCCAACACCCATACGGTGGCTCACAACCATCTGTAATGAGATCTGATGCCCTCTTCTAAATAAATAAATAAATCTTTTAAAAAAATGGGAAAATACTATTAGCAGCTATACATAAGATAGAAGACTAATATCTAAAGTATTTAAATAACTAAGAAAAACTGGATATCACAAAATCAAAAGAGAAAATACTATGGCTGAGAAGCACTGGACCCGTCCAATGTTATTAGTCATCAAGGAAATGTAAATCAAGATTACTTTGAATTTCATCTTACACCAACCAGGATAGTCAAGTTTTATAGATCTTTTGAATATATGTTATGGTATCTGGTTTTGTGGATTATTTTTTTATTTCTATGAATGCAAATATGTGTGTATTTGCATCTATATGTGTTTTTAAAAAAATTTTAAAGCTTTTTCTTTCTTTTTCTTTTGTTTGGCTGTTTCTGTCCTACTCTGATTCATTTGTTGTTGTTTTTATTATTACTATTACTATTATTATTATTATTGTTATTTGCCTGTTTGTATCCCAGAAAAATGACCCTCCCTTCCTTTCTCTCTTTTCTCTTTCATTAGGATGCAAACAGGAGGATCTGGATGGAGTTGGAGAGGAGAACCACAATCAGAATATATTATATATTTTAAAAAAAAAAACCTCCCTTTTTTTTCATTAAAACAACAACAACAAATAAACTAGACCAACTCTAGACTCCTGAGATCTTCTGGGACTGTATTAATCATGCTTAAGGAAGACACGTAATATAACGTAACGTCACCAGGAAAATCTGTGAGTTCAAAGTGCAGTCTGTTGGTCTCACAGAAGTGAACTGCCGTAGCCTCCAGATTTTGGATCATCAATGTAATGAGATAAATAAAAATTCCTCCTTAAAAAAGAAAAAAAAATCACAAAGAGCAGAAAAAATTGACTTAATGATGCAACTCAAATTTAGGAGAAAGAAGAAGAAACTGCATCCAAAACCATGGCATCAAAGACATTATACAGATCAGAGCACTGACCAATGAAAGATCCAAACAAACAACAGCAATAAACAATGCGAAGAATAAGCACATTGAAATGTTGATTCTTTGAGAAGATACAGAAGATGGACAGACCCTTGACCCAACTAAACAAAGGAAAGAGAGTGTGGGGAGAGATTATTGGACTTATAGGGCACATATGGGTGCAATATGAAAACCTAGTGCGATGGAAACTCCCTGGAATCTATAAGGGTGACCTTAGCAAAGACCCTTAGTAATGTGGGATACTGAATCTGAGCAGGCCATCTTCTATAACCAAGCAAGGCTTCCAGTGGTGGGATTGGGATACCAACCCAGCCACATAAAACCTTCAACCTACAATATGATATGCCTACAAGTTGTGATGTGGAAATAGTAGCCCAGAACTTTGTAGGGTAGTCAAGCAATGACTGGTCCAACTTTAAGAGATGGATCTCATATCTGACACTTTGTAGATGACCAAGAATCAGAAGAAACTAGATAGCACAGAGACTAGGATAGAACAAAAGAGGACTGGCAAAAGAAAAAAAAAAAGTAAATGAAATGCTTCCTGGTGGTATTCTGTAATACCCATAGATCGGAGCCTAGACCAATTATCATAAGAGAGGCTTCATCTAGAAACTGGCGGAAGAAAATGCACAACCTAAGAGCCAAACATTAGGTCTAGCTCAGGAAACCCAATGGAAGAGGGTAAAGAAAGATTGTAGGAGTCTGTAGTGTTGAGAACATGGTCCACAGAATCAACAGAGGTTGTAGGGGCTTACAGAGACTAAAGATTTAATCATGGACCCTGTATGGGTCTGACTTAGATCCTCTGTTTGTATGTTATGGTTGTATAGCTTAGTGTTCTTGTGAGACTCCTAACAGTGGGAGTGGGGTGGTGTCTCTGACTCTTTTGTCTACTCTTGGGACCCTTTTCCTCTTCCTAGTTTGCTTTATCCAGCCTTGATAAGAAGTTTGTGCCTAATCTTATTGTAACTTGTTATGCTGTGTTTGGTTGATATAGCTGGAAAACCTGCTCTGTTCTGTAGGGAAATGGAGGTGAAGAGGATCTGGGGGACAAGGCGGGGCAGGTGGTGCGAAAGGGGAGGAGTAGAGGGAGGGAAAACTGTGGTTTGGATGTAATATATGAGAAAAGAACCTGAAATGAATGGACTCAGAAATGAACAGGGAAATGTTACAACAGAAAACAGAATTTACAAATATTATAAAGGGATATTTAAAAATATATACTTCATTAAGCTGTGGAACCTAAAGGAAATGGATGATAAAAGAACATTATAGGTGTATAAGATGTACAGATGGTTGAAATAGGCAAAAAAAAAGTCATGGTATTTACTATTTACTAAAACAAACAAACTTATGGCATATGTAATTCAGTTTACAAACATACATATAGAATTTTAATGAACTTTCTTATCTGGGATGATAGTGTTCTCTCCAAGAACCAAAGACCACCTAAGGAAAGCCCAACACAAGTCCTGTAAAGCCCTCTTTTGAGTATTTGGCCAGGACTATCTAGGAGACTCTCAAAATAAACAGTTCATTGTTGTTGCCCTTTCTTAACACCCAAGAGTGGAATGTAAGTACTTACTGATCAAGACACCCAGCATTTCAGAAACACAGAACAGAAGCTGCTGAGGTAGAACTTCTCTGAATGCCTCCTCTCTAAAGACTATTTCATGGAAGCAGAGGATGCCATGTGGCTTTCAAAGGAGAGCTGAAGCCAACAGTCCCACACAGCTATGATGTTAATGAACCCCATCAATGACCAGCATTGGCATGATAGCACTACTGTTGCAGTAGTCGCGTGTATTTCTTGGCCATAGCCAAAGGCTTTATAATTGGATGCCAGACCCTCTCACCATGCAGGAAAACATGTCTGGTACTGAAAACCTAGTCAACCACTCAGTGATAGTGAAATCATAATTACTAGGGGAAAATCCACAACCACTATTTTACTAAACAAGCATAATCCATAAGAAAAATCTTTGAATATTGTTCTTATACCCTACAGCTAAGTATAATTTTCACAGTTCATTGAATAATATTCTCTTTGCAATAAATAGAGACCACTATAAAAAACTATAACCAGTCAGTATATAGAGCAGTGGTGCTCAGTCCCATGGGTATGTCTGCAAGACACTCCCAAAACTAAGACTTAGAAAACATTGTAGAACAGGGGCAGAAAGAGCGTAAGAGCCAGAGGATCAACAATTTGGCTGTGAGATTCTGTTTCCTTAATAACATCAGAATCTATACCAACATGACCATAAAAACATAAGCTAAGCAAAGAGAACACCAAATAACATGCCAAACCACATGGGGAAAAAACCCAAAAAACCTTAATCCTACCCAAAGAACCACAGACAACCGAGGAAAGCTTGGAACAGGAGAGGTGGTCCTCCCCAGGGAGTAGTATACTAATTGGTTTTCCCACCCTAAATGGTCAGTCCTGAAAACATACAGACAAGTAGCATTATATGGACTCAACAAGGACATATTTAGGAATATGTATGCATATACAAATACATGTATGCACCCATTAACAACTGATAAAAAGAGAGGCCATGAATTTGAAGGAGAGCAGGGAGGGGCATATGGGAGCATTTGGAGGGAGAAAAGAAAGGGAGAAATGCTGTAATTATAATGCAATCTAAAAAATAAACAGCAACAATCTTGGCAGTTGGTGGCACATGCCTTTAATCTCAGTACTCAGGAGGCAGAGGCAGATCTCTGTGAGTTCAAGGCCAGCCTGTTATATAGAGCAAGTTATAGGACAGACTCTAAAGCTACTAAGAAACTCTGTCTTAAAAAACAAAATAAAACATAAAATGAAATAAAAATAAACAATAACACATTTCACATGGAACCACAAGTCCCAGATTGCCAAAACAATCTTGAACAAATAGAATAATGTTGGTAGAATTACCATTCCAGATCTTAAGATATATAGTAAGTCATAATAATAAGAATGAAAACAGACAAAATTGAAGACCCAGAAATGAGCACAAGTGTAACTTCAGCTATTTAGTATTTGACAAAGATTTCACAATCACGAGCTAGAGAAAAGAAAGTGCCTTCAATAAATGGCTCTGGGCAAACTGAATGTCCATTTGCAGAAAAGGAAATTAGATCCTTATCTATCACCTTGCAAAAAATTAACTCCAAATGTATCAAAGACTTAAAAAGAAAACTGAAACTGTTAAAAAAAAAACATAGACAGTACTCTCCATAATATAGATGTATGAAAGGACTTTCTGAAAAGGAGTCCATTTGTCCAAGTGTTGCCAAGAATTGACAAGTGGGATATCACAAAACTAAAACTTTTCTGCACAGCTAGAGAAACTATCAACCTCCATCATGGTATCTTGTTCATTGCTCTCCTACTCTATCCCTGTTCCAACTAGACCATCACGTTCCCCTATATTCTCACCCCTCATCCCCTACCTTCTATTGCCCCCTCACCGCTAGTTTACTCATGGAAATCTCATCTATTTTCCCTTCCCAGGGTGATCCATGCATCCCTCTTAGGATGCCCCTTGTTAGATAGCTTCTATGGAGCTGTGGGTTGTAATCTGGTTACCTTTTACTTTATATCTAGTATCCACTTATGAGTGAGTACATACCATGTTTGTCCTTCTGAGTCTGGGTTACCTCACTCAAGATGATATTTTCTAGTTCCATCCATTTGCCTGCAAACCTCATGATATCATTGTTTTTTACTGCTGAGTAGTACTCCATTGTGTGTATGTACCACATTTTCTTTATCTATTCTTCAGTTGAGGGGCATCTAGGTTGTTTCCAGGTTCTGGCTATTATGAATAATGCTGCTATGAACATAGTTGAGCATGTGTCCTTGTGGTATGATTGAGCATTCCTTGGTTATATGCCCAAGAGTAATATAGCTAGGTCTTGAGGTTAATTGATTTCCTTTTTCTGGGAAACCACCATACTGATTTCCAAAGTGGTTGTACAAGTTTGTACTCCAACCAACAGTGGAGGAGTATTCCTCTTTCTCCATATCTTCTCCAACATAAGCTGTCATCAGTGTTTTTGATCTTAGCCATTCTGACAGGTGTAAGCCGGTATCTCAGAGTTGTTTTGATTCACAATAGCTAGGAAATGGAAGGAATTATATTGTCCTTCAATTGATGAATGGCTAACAAAAATGTGTTTCATATAAATTCTAAAATACTATTCAGCTGTAATAGAAACAAAATAATGAACATTGCAGGTAAATGAATGGAGCTAGAAACGATCATATTGAGTGAGGTAACCCAAACCCAGAAAGAAATATATCCCATTTTCTCTCTCATCAGAGGCTGCTAGATCTAAATCTTTAGACATTAGCATGTATCCTGGAGTAACTGCAGAATCCAGGAAAGTAAAAAATAGATCCTTGATATTTGAGGGTTGAGAGAGAAATGGAGAGGGGAATTGCAAGTCCATGTGACATGATCAGGAAAATGGTTACAAAAAGTTGTGGCTCTAGTTAATGAGAAGGATGGAGATAAATAGAGAAGAAGGAACAAAGAGGATAAAATAATAGTAAGGATGTCTGGAAAACTCATAAGGAATAATACTATTATCTACTGACCTAAAAATCTGTAATACACACAAATATACTTATATAGTTTAAAAGAAATTTTCTGCTCTGGGCTGACAATGTTGCATCTAAGAGCCCAAGACCACCAAATAAAAACCCTAACATAAGGCATGAGAATCCCTCCTTTGAATTTATCTGAGGATCAGAGGATAAAGGTCAGGCACTATTAGTAAAAACAGAAGTCATGCAATGTTAGCACATGCCCTTAATCCATCTGGATCTCTGTGTGTTCAAGGCCATACTAGGGAACAGAGCCAAGCATGGTGACACATGCCTTTAATCCCAGTATCAACCATAGAGACCTGGAGATCTATACAGACAGGTAGTGGCAAGGAAGTGATGTAGCTGGGCTAAGATAGCCAATGAGAGGGCAGAACAGCAAGGCAATAAAGGTGCAGGTAAGACAGGAAGTAGCTCGCACTTTGGAAGCTCTGGCGTTGTTGTGAGGTGAGGTTAGCTGGTGGCTGTACCGATTCCTCTGATCTCTGTCAGGTTTTCACCCCTATTTCTGGTTCCATTTTTTTTTTTTTAAATAAGACCGCTTAGAAATTCTTATACACAACCACTTTCTTAAACTAGAATAATCCCTAACTACACTCAATATCTGTTCATATACCCACAGATATGTGTACTCTTCATTCTTCATCAATTAAACTTACCCTTGTAACAGATAGAGTCCATCACAGAAAACCAAAACCAATGAAAACATAGGATTTAGAATCCTACTCCTAATAGATACATCTGCAAAACAACTCACATACCTAAGACTCAGGGAACATTATAGAAGATAGGGCAGAATAATCACAAGAGTCAGAGGATTAGGGAGTTTTCTGTGAGACCATGTTTCCTAGTAACATAAAAAGCTTCACCCATAGTCTCACAACATGACTACCTAAACATGCGTTGAACAAGGACAACAACAGACAGACCACTAAATGATGAAAATGACAGAGATAGTCTTCCTGAGGAAAGAGCACACTAACTGGTTATCCAATACTCTATGGTAGCCCTGGAAACGTAATACAGGTAACATTATACAGACTGAATGGGTTGTTTAGAAATATATGGGTATATTTACATTTATCATACATATGCATGAAATAACAATTAGTGAAAAGAATAGACATGAATTTGAAAGAGAACCAAGAAAGGTATACAGGAGGATTTAGAGTGAGGAAAGAGAAGGGTGTGGATTATATGATTACATTGTAGTCTTAGAAATTAAAAAAAAAAAACTATGAGGAAAACAGCAACAGCGTCAGTATAGTATGTTGTAAAATATCAAGCCCCATGATTAGGGATGCAAGATAAACAGACATACAATAAAAGAAGTAGTGGTATTTCAATAGGGAATAAAATCCAGAAGGAAAAAAATAAATTAAAGGTAAAATTGACATTTGTTAGGATTCCACAATTATACTGGTGTGGAAGGATATAGGCAAATATTAAAAAGGAGAAGATCTGAGAGAGAGTGAGAGAGAAAGATAGAGACAAAGATAAGAAGTGATTTAATAATGAGGAGGAAAACACATGGATTGGGCATAAAAAGATACGTGGTGTATGCACAACAGAGTGATTACAGAAACATACAGTAATAAAATGCTTTGTCCAGCCTCGACGTGAGGGCTTTTGCCTTGTTTTCTTGTACCTTGTTTTGTCTTGTTTGTCTGTCATCTCTTGGAGACCTGCTCTTATCTGAAGAGGAAAAGTAGGGGGAGTGTATATGGAGGAGAGGGGAGGTGGGGACTAGGAAGAATAGAGGGAAGAGAAAGTGTGGTTGGGATATATTTTATGAGAGAAGAATCTCTGTTCAATAAAAAGAAAACAACAGCAGCAACAACAAAAACAATAAAAGATAGTAAAGGAAAACTTCAGAATTACTTATGGAAAAGTAAATTTTTTTTTTTATAAATGTCAAAGTGAAATAAAAGTAAAATCAATTTAAAAATACACAGCACCCCAAGCTGGGGAAGGATCAAGCCCCTCCTCACTGCATCAAGGATGAGCAAGGTATCCCACCACAAGGAATGGTCTCTAAAAAGCCAGTTTATATACCCAGGATAAGTCCTGGTCCCACTGCCAGGCGCACCACAAACAGATCAAGCCACACAATTGTCACTCACATTCAGAGGTCATAGCGAGGTCCCATGCAGGTTCCCCAGTCTGTGAGCTCCCACTTGTTCTGCCAGCCTGTGTGGACTCCCCAAGGGAGGCCTTAGCCCCTGTGAGGAGTGGATGGGAGTTGGGATGGGGGAGAAAAGGGGGCAGAGCAGGAGAAGGGGAGGGAGAGGGAAATGAACTGTGGTTGATATGTAAAATGAAAAATAAATAAGAAACAACAACAACAAAAATATACATCATTTGTTAGTATTCCTCTCATGGTGGAATGGGTTGTTTTTTTTTTAAAGATTTATTTATTTATTGTGTATACAGTGTTCTGTCTGCATATACACCTGCAGGCCAGAAGAGGGCCCCAGATCTCATTATGGATGGTTGTGAGCCATCTTGTGGTTGCTGGGAATTGAACTCAGGACCTCTGGAAGAGCAGCCAGTGCTCTTAACCTCTGAGCCATCTCTCCAGCCCCCTGGAATGGGTTTTAAACTCTCAACCTGTGTCATATGTAGCAAACTGCATTGATCATGAAGATATTGATTATTACTATCGTTCAAACTTATAAAAGCTGATTTGTGATTATTCAGTGTCCCAGTGACCTGTACCAGATGATCTTCAGGATGGAGATCTGGCATAGCCATGTGAAGTCAGTCCTTCAGTGTAATTCCCAATTCCTCTATATTTGCTCATCCATAGCACGGACAGGATGCTCAGCTTTTGGCTCACAGTGTCACACTTGAGCTTACTGTTCACAGCTGCCTGTGATTTCTTATCTCTGCACTCTCAGTGGATCCAGACCTTGGTCCTTTGCCATACTATGCAGTCTGTGTCCCTCTAGCTAGCTGTTCCCACAGGGCCTGTGTGTGAGTTGAGGTGCTGTACCACTTCCTTTGCAGCTGTCACTGGTGTTCACATGAGCTACGAGTGCAACTGACACTAGCTCACTGTTGCTCTCATCTGCTTCTTTGGGGAGATTTTGCCTGGTCTATTTAATTTTAGGTCATACTTCCTGTAAGAAATGGGATTATTGTTCTTATAGTGGCTATTTTCACCAGTTTAATGATACTGATGGGGCTTCCAATGCGCTATCTTCCTAGAAGTCCCAGGACTGGTTTCTGGAAAGAATCTTGAGATAGAAATAGATTCCACAGAGAAATCATTGTACTACCCTGGATTTCTGCTATAGGTTTTGCTAACTCTGTATTTCCCAGAAGAGGAAAGTCAGACTACATGTGGTTTGTAGACATGAACATTGCTTTGGATTATGTATTAAATTTATTTCGTATCTTGGTTTCTGCAGCACACTGCCAGGCACATACTAGGTAGCCAATAAATATTCAGGAGTTTAACTTGCCAGTTTCCAAGTTAACTTGGCATTAAGCAATTAACTTCTGTTGAAGGAAGCCTCCGTGTGAGAGAGGTTACTTAATTTTTATAATACAGCTTATCAGGGACCCAGTAGGTGTTCGCTAGCTCTATTGTAATGATGGATGGTATCTATTTTTATGCAAGACTTGACTTTATGTAGCTATTTGTCAATTTTTTGATATACCTCTTTTGCATAAAATCTCCTAGGGTTTTGAGAGTAAGGTTCTTATTGTTGTTAGATTATCCCCTTTAATACTATTGAGAAGTTTCAGAATGTTTATAACTCCATTGTACTTTCACAATCTGCTCATCTTCATAACAATACTATGAATAATTGATGTAAAATGTTAACATGTAATATAAAAACAGATACCAAAAATTTTTCATTAAAAAAGCTAATCATTCCTCTTTCTAGTTTAACACAGAGGTTGGAATTTTAGATATTGTTATTCTCAAAATAATACTGGCTAAAGGTTATAAATAAAGAGATAATTAATGGCTTGTAGGTAGTAAACAGAATGTGGGTATTTAGAGTTTGTAACATAAAACAATATATACTTTAAATGTAATGACTTAAATAACAGCTCGAAAGTAATTGCTCTTATTTCCTTCTCTATGGAACCTACCACTGTTTTCTTACAAATGCTCCTGGGAGTTAGAACTTTCATTCTGGAACTCTCAAACATCAGAACCTCTTCTTATTATTGATCGCTCTAAATTTTTCCAGGTTGCTCTCTTCCCAGGACACTGAGTCTGAAGCAAGCAACAATGAGGAGAATCATTTAGAAGCTGAGCACATGCTTTTACTTCAGCATTTACTACATCTGCACAGGCTACTCCCTATAGTACTAGTCTATTTACTTATTACTTATAGCATTGGATTATGCACCTACACATCATAGAAATTTAATGTACTTCAGGAAAATGTTCATAACAACTTAGCAGAAGAATATCACACTAACAGTTTGATTCCTAATCTGTATTTAACTCTTTTAAAGAATTATGATCTTTTATTGATATCTCTAATATATAAAAAAAACACTGTTCTAAGCTAAGTTAATCATAATCTCCAAGGATATTTTTTACCCATTTTCCTGACTCTACCTAGGTTTGTCAGGGTCAAATGTTAGATTCACAGTTAGTTGATTTAGGAAAAAGAGAAATTTTGATAACTAGTATGTGTTATCTGCCCTCATATTTTGTGATACTGAGTTGATTTGATGATAATATCTGAGTTCTAACAATGTAATTCACAAGATCATAGAGTTCCCCAAACCCTTTCTTTTCACAATAGTCACATCCTTTCTGCATGATTCATATTACTCCCATTTTAAAATATTGTTCATATACTTACTATGGAGCAGACACTATTGAGATATAATGTACCTGTCTGGGAACAAAAGATGATATCTGTTTCTCTTGGTGCCTATGGTCCAGTGAAAATAAAGATTTAAACTAGTGATTCCAAATCTGATTAACAATGGTGAAACTGAAACAGGTCCTGCTTAGGAAATTGCCAAGACTCTGAAGGATTTTTGTCAATGTTTACACAAAAGGTAAGAATTCAAGAACTATTTGAGCAAATGGGATCTCAGTTACATCTGTAAGTATGGTTTAGTAAAGTCTTATGTCACATATATAAAAGGATAATAGGAGAATCCATGGTAATAAACAGACATGGAAAATATTAGCCTTTCTCTTTTTTTGTTACATTTTTAAGATACTGGTGGAAAATAAAATTATTTACAAGATAAAAACTAGTGGAACTGTAAACTATACGTTCATTAAGGAACTGTCAAAATATAGAGCTGATCACAGAGGAGGAATCTTCAATAGTTTCCTTGACTTAAATTGATGTCAAGGGATGTTGGCTGGTTTCAATCTTAGACAGAGTTAAATGGTCCAAGACTGATGTCTGACTGGATGTTCTATTGCTGAGGATTTGACAAAAGATAGAACACAGGACACTCCCATTAAAATAAGTTTAAATGGGGACTGCTATTTGTTATTATTGTTTCAAAAATGTTAAATAACTAATTGGGAAGCAGAGGCAGGAGCATGGTGAGTTGGAAGCAAGCTTGAACTACACAGCAAAACACACACACACACACACAATGCAAGAAAACCCAACAAAATCAATAATTAATTAAAAATTATATTAAATGAATAGGACAGATCTTCAATGACTTTTATGACATTAGAGACTTATGTACCATTTGATACTAAAATGTATTCATGTTTGATATTGAAGATTTATGAATAAAATCTTAAATAATCATTTACTGAAATACAACAGCATTTCACAAAGCCTTTCATGGAATTATGTTTATTATCAGACTTAAAAATCAAACAGCATTTAGGGGTTTCACAGTTGGTACAATTAGAGAGTTCATGTATTTGAAGATACCACATCTATAATATATTCTTAAAGATTTCTCTTATCATTTCATTCCTGGTTAGCTTTAAATCAGCCTCAAACTAGTCAGGGTCATTTGGGAAGAGGGAAATTCAACAGAGAATATGCTTCTACCTGACCCTTCATCCTCAGGTATTTTTTGTTTGGTTTTTTTTTGTTTTTTTTTGTTTGTTTTTTTTTTTCAGTACAAGGATTTTCTCTGCATTACTCAAATACAAATCTTCCCTCAGCTCATAGAAGAGAGGTTTTGGGGTATCTTTTTTAAAAGATAGTCTTTCCTTCCTCCTTCCCCTACACTATACAATATCACAAGATTAACAAGTGGAGATGCTTATCAGATGTGAATTTGAAAGTCCAAATGGGTTGGAAAAGCACAAAAATATATAATAATTTTAAATTTTCTTTTTTTCAATTTGAGATTTTATTTATTGTTGTTATTTGCTTATACAATGTGCAAGTTTTACACTCCCATGTGGAGGTTGAAGGCTAGCTTTCTAGTGTATGTTCTCTCTTTCCATAGTAGCTTTAAGGATGCAATTCAAGTGTAATGCTTATGCAGTCTCACTGGGCAATCTCACTGGCTCTTAATTTTCTTTTATATGAGTAAGTTGTGTTTTTCTATGGTCTCTGATTCAGTTCCTGATTCCAGGACTTAAGTCCCTGTCTTGGCTTCACTCAATGGCTAGTAACCCAGGACATGTAAGCAGAAATAGACACTTCCATCCCCAAATTGCTTTTGGGCAATGCTTTGTCATTAGAAGGAAGACTTAGACAATTTAGCTCAAGACAAGACATTTCTTGGGCAGCAACAAAATACACTATTAAAAAATGACATATGTGTGTTCTGTCTATGATTGTTTCCTTCATCAGATAGTTCATTTAAGAAAAAAATAGATTTACATCTTACAAAATATATAGCTTTAGAAATATCTTTTAAGGAGAGGGCTGTAAAGATGACTCAGTTGTTGAGAGTGCTTACAACCCGTGTGAGGATCATAGCTAAGATCTCAGAACCCACATATGAAGTTGTGCATGTTCATGTGAACTCCTTAACCTCAACAGTAAGGAAAGCAGAGCCAGACAAGAGGATTATTAGGGTCTGATGGCATCCAGTGAAGTTGAAAAAAACATGTAAAGGTCCAGGTTCAGGGAGACACCTTGCCTTAAAGACATAAGACAGAGGAGGTATAATCTTTGCCTATTCTGGCATCATGTACATTGTACACACATTTGCATATACATACACTTTTATTTATCTGAAAAAAGTAGCTGCTACACATAATTTATTGCATGTGATGCATGAACAGATTCACTACATTTAAGATGTGTTTAGTTTTCTCATTTGTGTCTTTCTATACTCCAGAGTTGATGCAACTCTATACACAAGGCTAAGGATAGCAGGAAATTAGGATGAAATTCATAACAGTCATGGTGCTTTAATTGAGGAAAAGTGCTTCTGTTTTGAGACTATTTAAAAACTGTATTACTGTGTAAGAACAGAAATGGGTAAAAGTGACATTTTAAATTATAGTTCTATAACCAATTTTGAAGATAAAACAGGCAGCATTACAGCTGACTGGGGTATAATAGGAAAAATATTACTGTAGATACATTAATTTAAAATGGAATTAGATTGTTATAAACTGGGAAAGAAAAGTAACATAGAAAATAGAAATCTTTCTTTTGCTCCACTCAACTGAGGATTACATGGCAATTTCAGATAAGAGGATTTCTTGGTTTATTCAACTGGAGGTCATTGTGGAGATGTCTTGCTTCTATTTTCTTCCCCCCACCCCTTCCGTATTGACTGAGACATGGCTAGCAGTCTAAATGACTGCTTATTATAAAGAACCTTCCTATAGCATTTGTAGATATTGTCTTGCTTCTTTTCCTCAGCTCTGTCTATGTCCAAATAGCAGGTGCTCTGTTTTCTCCTACTCTTCTGTGAGTCAACAGGCTGTCGTTTACAAAACATATGCTTCATCTTTTCATTATTAATGGATGATTCTACTAAGAATAGTATTTCTTGACCTGGTTCACACAATTTACACATTCTTCAGTTAATGTTCAATATCATATTTGTTGCTGCTTGTACACTAGAGAGTAGAACATTGCAGGAAAAAAATAAACCCTGCTAAAACTGAGAACCTTTAAAATGCTTAGTGAAAGAATATCCATGGCATGATAGGCAAAGAATGTAGAATTCTTCTATAGACCCATGCAATTTAAATGTGAAGTATAAAGATGAAAGTGAAATTCAAATTTCTTTAAAGGACAAAATACTAAGAAAAATGTATTGAATTCAAAAGATAGCTCCTTCCCTTTCTTTCTAAAATGCTCTTGTTCTCAAGTCTTCATTCATCTTTCCAGATTAGTTTCATTCATAAAACTCTCACTATAATTTTCTTGAGTATTTCTTTCAAATGGCTTTTTTTCAAATGACAGAATTTTTTTATTTCTTAAAAATGTATTCTTTTAAATTTTCTAAATATATACAATGCCAGTTTCCTTTCTCCAAACATGGGCTCACTCCCAATATATCTGTCTCATAATTTTATTCTTTTTGTTGGTTTGCTTTTTGTTTTTCATTTTTCAACGTAGAATGTATCTGTGTAGGTTCATTCCCTGGGGAATGGACAACTTAGGAGTGGGCAATTCGGAAAATAAAACTGACTTTTTCTCTTGCAGCAGCATGAACTGCTCATAACTGCTTCAGCTAGGGGTGAGTCTTTGGGAGCCTCCTATTCATAATGGGAATTTTAACTGGATTAATTTTTTTTTGCAGATTTTGTGTAGGTAACTACAACTGCTGTGACCTCATATGTACAATGAGCAGCATTTTACAGCGCCCCTTTCCACTTATTGTCTTTTACAAACTATCTGTCCCTTTTCCTTGAGCCTTGGGTGGGGATTTTGATATACATCACCCATCTATGGCTCATCACTTATAATCCCTTACTTCAAGAATTTGGGGTGGGTTGAGAGGGGGAAGGGCCGGGGGATGGGAGGAGGGTGGACAGGGGAATCTGTGGTTGATATGTAGAATGAATAGAAAATGTTTTAATAAAAAAAAGAATTTGAACAGTGCTGTGCCTCTGTATTAATTAGTACTCATTTCAATATGAAACTTCACAGAAAAACGTTGACATGACCACAAATTTTATATATATATATTTAGCAGGGTATTTGATAACATAAATACCAAGCAAAACAATATAGATTTACACTTAGGCCTATACCTTTCCTAGCCATGGAGTTTGACCATATTTATAGCCCCCAGGAATAAATTTCCTCTTGGGGACCAGACCTCATCAAATGACAGAAGTTTCTGATCATCAGCTTTAGCACACTGGAGTGCTAGATGCAGTGTATTTAATTTATTTCTTCAGTTGTGTATACTTGTATCCACTTGTATATTCATGGCAAGGACTGTGCTGCATTCATAGTGTGGCATGGAATACATACACTATAAATATGTACAGAAATTAGTGCATATTTTTATTATTATTTGTTTTATGTATACCATTGTTTTGCTCTCACATGTGTCTTTGTATCACATTCATGCATGGTGCCCCATAGAAAACTGAAATGGTATCAATTCCTCGGAAACTGGAGTTACAGACTGTGATTAGCCACCACACAGGTGCTAGAAATTACGCCAGGTTCATCCGTAAGAGTAACTAGTACTAATCGCCACTGTGTCGTTCCCACAGCTCCTTAAAGACACATTTAAAACTTTCAACTCTGTTGAATGCATTTCTACAACTAAACACTGTTTTAAAATGTTTAAATGATGAACCTTGAATTTATGAGGATTGTGATGACTACATCTGGAATCAACTAAAATTCGTGCAGATGGGCACACTTCTGAGGGAATTTATTGATTGAATTTTTTGAAGTGGAAAGGCCTACCTTAATAAATCTGAGCCATAACTCATGGTTGCAGACCACATTTTTAAAAAACACGGAAAAAGGAAGCTTTTCTATTTTTCTTGCTTGTTTGCCCTTTGGCAAGTTCAACTATCCTGTTGCTGACATATTCCTTTACTGCTGTTGGAATCTACTTCTTTGGTTTATATTGTAGGCCAAAAGACTGGAAGCTCTAGGACTTTCTGGGAACAAAACATGAAAGTCGGACTTCTGAGACTTCCAGTACCATGAACTGAGAAACTATTTGATTTCTGGCTTTCCCCTTATGATACAGGCATTATTCATTGTACCCCCTATATAACAGCTTGTAAGTTACTCTATTAATCATCTCTCTCTCTCTCTCTCTCTCTCTCTCTCTCTCTCTCTATATATATATATATATATATATATATATATATATATATATATATATATATATATATATTCATTCTATCAATTCTTTTCCTTTAGAGAATGCTGCTTGTTTTGCCAGGAGTGGTTCTAGAGAAATAGTTATAAAGATGAATTTTTAAAGTGTCTAGCACAGGTTTTGCAATTCTCAGACACCTAAAGTTATTGAAGATTCTTCTAGTAGCATGAAGAGAACCAAATGTCTGTGATGAAAACTATTTTAATGAACTTGATGAAATAAATGAATTGATGATTCTGAGTGAACTCCTGTGAAGAACAAGGAATGTGATTCTCTATGTAAAACCTTGACAATTTGTGGGAAACTAAATATTATCTGGTTACTTCTAACATCTCTGAATGAACTGACAAGGGAAAAGAATGAAATCCATGACAATTAACCAACTTCTAGCATCTCAGAATACAGTGATGAAGGAGAAGAATGAACTCAGCAAAACAATTGAATAGCTCCAAATGCATGTAAAAGTCTAGAGGTTTCGAATTGTGCCATGAAATAGAAACTTCTTTCTAGCAGCCTTCGAGATCAATTTGCAGAAAATCAAACTGAAGTACTCATTATAATATTAGCTGTTTAGTGGAAACACATGAACTGTGAACCAATAGCTGAGGAGCCCCCATGGAACTGGATCAGGCCCTCTGAATAAGTGAGACTGTCGATTATCTTGAACTATTTAGGAGGTCCCCAGACAGTAGGACCGGGACCTATCCTTAGCGCATGAGCTGGCTTTTTAGAACCTAGGGCCTATGCTGGGACACTTTGCTGCCTGGGTGAAGGGAGGAGGGGACTGGACCTGCCTTGACTGAATCTACCAGGCTGAGCTGAATCCCCAGGGGAGTCCTTGCCTTGGAGGAAGTGGGAATGGGGGGTGGATTGGGGGAGAGATTCTAGGCAACTCAATACTGATGTCTCTGGAAATCCACCAATCTAGACATGTAAGGATTCTCAATGCTAAAAAGCCCCCTAGAGGGGAGATAAAGAATTTTCCCTGAGGAGGTATGCTACACCACTAAAGAATTAATGAGTTTGCTACTGCACTAAAGCACAGGCCCATGAAAATATATGGAAATAAATTTTTTTAGACTTTGGAATAATTATGGCAGGAACATAACATTGGATTAGGTTGACTTTATCAATATAAGCCCACAGAATGGAGAGTCTAGGTTTAATATTGAGGCTAGGGCATCTTAAAAGGCATAAAACATTTGTTTTATTGGTTGGCTGAAGCATTTGCCAAAAATTGGCCTTCTGAAAAGGAGCAGGAGATTTCTGATATCCCCTGGATTAGTGTTGATGAACAGATTTTAAAACTCAGGGAAACTGCAATGTGTAAAAACCTAATCTTCCACAATGGGAAGGTCCACAAGACATGGCCTTCACTAATCCTGTAAGAGGAAAAATGGAGAGAATTACACCAACACGTTTGAAGAGCTTCATTGTTGTCCTTCTCCTTGTGTCAGAACTTGGGGTTGAAGATGCTGCTGCTCCACTGGATGGATTAAACATGCTGTGTTTAATGGTGCCCGGAAGTAGCAGAGGCCAGGTGGCAGCACTGAATCACTAAAGGAAAGTTGAGTATAATCACATTAATGAGCAGCACAGGCAAACCAACACCCACCCACAATGGCCTAAATCTCAGTGGGCAACCCAGGTAAAGCAACGTCTTCTATAGTCAGACCTATAACGGACAGCATAGGCAAAATGACTTTTATGATGGCCTAACTCAAGTGGACCTTTGGTACTGGCCATTCAGTCATAGTGTTTCTGGCAATGAGATAGACAATAATCTTACTATGTTTTTTTGTTCAAACTATATAGGAGAAACACCCTGGAACAAATAAAAGAAAAGCTGCATTGGATTGTAGCAATAGGGAATGTAAGTCTGTGAACCAACTTCCAGAGCCAGTTTGCAAACCCAGAACTCCTTTAAGGAAAGGAAGGCCAGGTTCCCCTGAAGAATGACCTTGCTGAAATACCTAAGATTCTTACCATTAGATTTTCTCCCATCCTTCCCTAGAAGGATGTACAGACTTTCATAAGGGTAAATTACACTCTGAGGAAAATGAAACAACCAGACTTCTTTCGTCTATTAAATACTTCTTATAAATTGATATAATTCCAAGACACCCAAAAAAGCATTGTGGCCCTCCAGTTGAAGTAGGAACTTACAGAAGTAGTGTGAAGAATAAAATTTTGGCTGCTTGAATCCCAACTCAGCAGGTCCAGTAAGCCCCTGAATTCATCCTGTGGTTATTTCCCCACTTCCAGAATGTATAATTGGGATAGATATGCTTAGAAGCTACCAGAATTCCCACAGTAGTTCCCTGACCTGTACTGTGAGGGCTTCTGTGGATGGAAAGTTCAAATGGAGCTATTGGAGTTGCTGCTACCAGGGAAAATAGTGAACCAAACCAATATCATATCCCTGGAAGGGCAGCAGTATTGCTATCATCAAGGACTTCAAGATTCAGAGAAAGACTACAGCACTAGATTGGAAGAGCTGAAACATCCAGTTTTTTGGACTTAACAACTATCATATACTTGGTCTTTTCTTCATGAGGCAATCATTGTTGAATTACCTGGGCCACAGGCTGTAAAACACTCTAATAAGCCAATAATTAAATATACATAGATATTTATAATATACATTCATATATTCTTCCTATCAGCTCTGTTCCTTTTGATAACTCTAATACAAAGGTCTTGAAAAAACAACTGTTTTCTTTAGTTTTGTTTGAGAGATTTTCTAAGAAATCATTAGAAATTGGGTTAATGTCACATTGTTCCTATAAAAGCAGTACTTGGGCAACACACACAAAATTTATATGAAAAGTTTTACTTATAAAATAATGAATTATAATATGTATATATTAAATACATTTTAAAATATTTAATCTGTTAGTTTGAAGTTTGCACCCAGGACTTTATAGGACATATTGGCCATCTGGCTGTATGTTGGTGGTCACTGTCACCAAAACCCACAGAAGCTGTTCTTTTAGTCTAGTGGTTATTTGTACTACAAAAATTATTATAGTTAAAGTTGTTTCACATATTTTATAATAGTACCCATAAGAATGTAGACTATAAATAAAGAGCCCCATTACATTTGATAAATAAATATTGGACAACTCAGCAATTGTATTAGATACAGTTAAGTCATGACCAAGGTACATAGCTATTCTACAGCTGCTAATTTTTCAAGGTTATTCCTGGGGAGTGGTTATTTTTGCTTGTTTGTTTTGTCTTGTGTTTTCTTTTACTAGACTTATTGACTGGACTTGGACCTGCAGTCAGTGTGGAGGCTCTCTATGTGTGCTGGGACATAAACTCTGGTCCTCTGCAAGAGCAGCATGTGGAGCCTGTCTAGAACATGAGCTCTTTGAGCCTCCCTGCAGTCAGTTCGGTTCATTCGCAAGCGTGATGGTGGCTCACATGATAAGATTTTCTGCTGTGAGTAGATGGCTTCAAGCAGGTCAGAAAATGACTTGAGAAAGCAAGATAAGTAGGCTAGCTGGGAACATTTTTTATTTGATTACAAACTGGTCATTTTTCACATGGTTTGAACTATCTTCAGGTGTCAAATGAGAGTACTTGAAATTTTTTATATTTTTTTCCGAGCCCTAAAATAGGAAAGATGATTATTATTTTTATGATCAGCCTTTGAAAAGCTTAAAATGAGTTAGTTTGAACTGGTATATATAAATAATATTAAAATAAAATTGTACTTTATATATGTATTATATTTATATATGTACTCAATGTAATTGTGCTAAATTCATGCTATTGTCAATCAGTACAGATGTGGGGCAAGAAAGAAGAGAGGTAAAAGATTGTAGCTAACATCAAAACCAGATTTGACTTTAATTCATAAATGTTTCCCATGTTATACTGAAATGATTTTCACAAATTTAGGGTGGCTGGCTTTTCAGTAAGCAATCCGAAGACTTAGAAAACTTGTATTTTAGATCAACAACCCACAACTAGCCTTAATACAACCAAGTGATAAAAGTCAGTAATTCAGGCCAGGTGGTGGTGGTGAACACCTTTAATTTCAGCACACAGGAGGCAGAGGCAGGTGGATCTCAGTGGGTTAGAGGCCAGCCAGGGCTACAGAGTAAGTTCCAGGATAGGCTCCAAAGCTACACAGAGAAACCCTGTCTTGAAAAACCAAAAAAAAAAAAAAAAAAAATCAGTGACTCTTTTTTATATTTTCCACCATTGAGAAAAATTAGATGTGAGGCAAGTGCATTTAGTCTCTATGTAAAAAAAAAAACAAAACAAAACAGAGAGCACATTACAAAAGATAGTTAAAGGACTTATGCAGTCACTGATTGGTCTGAGAGCACTGAGCACTGTCAATGCTATGGTACAGCTTTTCTCTTCCAGGCCTTGAATTATATTAACATTTAAGCATTTATACTTATTAGCATTTTTCTATCACATTTTATGTTACAGAATAATTATGCTAAATTGCTGCAATGATGTATGTGACTGTAAATTTCATCGGAGTTCTAATGTGTAACAAGCACAACAAGCATAAAAACTGAGGGAACTCAGCAGGTCTAAAATTAGAACTTTTCCCTTTTACGTTTGTCCCCCAAAGTATGATTACAGAAAAGGAACAAAATCCAACTGCAAATTTTCTATTGGTATTAAGTAGGTATATATGACTCCTTCTGCTTTTATAAGGATCGTTAATTTTTTTAATTCTTAGGGGGAAAATTGCCTTAAGAGATATCATTTCATTGAAAATAAATTCTACTCATAGTCATAATTTTATATTTAATTAGCTACCAAATAGATGGATTCAGATTGATACAGCACAACATTTTTTTATTGGTATTACATTAGCTGCCCTTCAAATTCATTTTCAACACAAGAAACAAATGTCATTCATTCGTTTTCATTCTAACTTAAAGTGTTTATTGTTCTGTGGAAAATTTAATGAATTTATAGGTGGTATGAATTTCATAAACTTCTAAGTATTTTGAGAAAACATTTCACATAATTACATATATATATGCATATATGTTTGTGGATGCAAATAATTTTTATTATAATTTTGGAAAATTATTTCCATTCCTGTAATTCTCAATATTACATAAAACTATCAATAGGGGAGTTACTTTTTATATTTTGGAACTAGATATGAATATGAGATAAGTTAGAAGATGTAATGACTTAGAAAATATATAGTCTGCCAAGAATTTGCACTGAGTTAAAGTCATTTGAGCCAAGTGACTGTCTTTACACTTTTGAACGGGGAGGTGGTGCCTCTCTCCATGATGGCAAGATTTCCAGTGTGTTAGCTAGTTGTTTTCTCATATATGTATTTTAGATATGTCAAGAAACAATTGTTTTCACTTTCAGAATTATTATTGTATGTTTTATAAATACCCTATCTATGGTTAGAATTGATTCACACGATGAATGACTTCTTTATTGGTATAAAACAATGAAGTTATTAATACAAATATTTTAATGTTTTACTATTTTAGAATAAATTTTTATTCATGGAAGACTACAAAATCAACAGTTTTCAAAAATAATACTCATATAATGGACCTATTTGAAAAATTAATACTTTGTTAATGCTGACATTTATTTTTCTGGTTCAAATAGATGTTTTCCAAAGGCTTTCAAAATCCTTATATAGGTGTCTAAGACCACTCTGTTTACCTTCCTTCTGTGATGAATGGTATGGCTTCTGTGTGATTATATATGGATTATTGGTACTGTATCTGCTTCATGTTCTATAATTAATTAAATCACTTTATGTTGACATGTTTTAATGCCAAGAGAAGACAAACAACAAGGACATTAAAATAAGAGAATGTAAGAAATCTAGCATATTTAATAATCATGTACTTCAAAGAGTTTTTATTTTCTCAAAAAAACAGAATTTCCATTGCAACATTCACAGGACTTTCATATTCATTATGTTGTTTGACTTTCTGTAAATCTCAGTGGAGTGGATATTGCCATGATTTTGTAAATGAGAAACCAAGCTTTAGAAGACTTAACTATCATTTTGAACATACGGATTTAAATATTCATCCTTGCAACAGGTTTTCTTTTTTTTTTTTTTAACTCACCATATGTTAGACATGCTGCAAGCATTAAGTATGCTGATACAAACAAACTTAAAGTCCCTGACACAAGAGAGTTTGCATCTTAGTCAGGAAGTCAGGCAGTAAGCAAAGGCTTACAGAAAGACCCAGTGTCAAATGTTGGTTTGGAAACAATGAAAGGAGGGAAGGCGGGAAGCGAACCTAGGAGTGAGAATAGAGTATTATGTGTAGGCAGACTATTGTTTCTGATGGGATAGATGCACAAGCCTTCCGACCAAAGTGGGAACAACGACACCTATTAACATGATACGTCTATCTATGTGACACATATGCAGGGTGGATAGCCCTAGTGCTGTACTTGGGGTCTGGAATGCCCCACAGCCCATTAACTATAGCTTGCTTTCCTAACTTGATGGGATTAAAACAGTGTAAATTTTAAAAGCTTGGGCTTGGTGGGAAGCATTGTGAGCATATCCCTGTACATCTTAGCTTTCCGCTGAAATGAGCACCTGACTGCCATTTACTTCCATCATGATACATTGTTTTCCCATCAACCCCCAAATATGGAAGCCAACAGACCATGAATGAAAGCGTTGCAGCTGTGAGCCAAGGTAAAATGTCTTTGTTTAAGTGATGGTAACCGCATACCATTCGTCACAGTAGTGGAAACATGACCAGCACCTGGAAAAAGGAAACAAAGGCAAAACATCAGACCTTAGGTGAATATTCAGCATGCTGTGGCCACCTTACAGTCTTGGCTGTAGCAATGATTCTAGTGCTTATTTCAAAAGACGTGGGATGCCTGGGGAGACAGTTAAGCAATACAATACTGTGGATTTGACTATTGTTTGAAAAATCTCTATGGTTAGTTGCAAGGAGACATAGATCTAAACGGTATGCCCACCTCCTCACTAATTCATAGTAGACATGAAAAGGTGGGATTTCAGTAGTGATAAATAACAGTTGAGTAATTTTCAAATTTTTCTAGATGGAGGAAGCAATAAATCACTCTAGATGTTGACTAAGTCTGTATACATGCATGTTTGTATATCATGTCCCATTTATTGCCTACTGTATTTCCCTACAACAATGGTTATTGATTGCTAACTCTCAATAAGTATACATAGAAAGATGAAGAAAATCTGTTAAGATAGGTTCATTATTCTTTCAAATATTTCATATACCTTCTCCTAAACTCTTTGCTGTATTTCCGCATATTACTTTATATCCCATTAGACTATAGCAACTACTACTAGGAAGTGAAAGCAGAGGCTACATGGCGAGCCAACACCTGCAGCTTCCACCCTAAATCAAACATTATTCAAGACATGTTTTCCATTAAAAAAATTTTTCTGTATTTTTCAGTGAACTTCAGAAACAGTACATACTGATTTAACACGTCATACAGTTGGAAGGTTAAAAAGTAAACGGCTCTCTGTGAGTTCGAGGTCAGCCTGGGCTACCAAGTGAGTTCCAGGAATGGCGCAAAGCTACACAGAGAAACCGTGTCTCGAAAAACAAAACAAAACAAAACAAAAAAAGTAAATATAAACTAAAAGATTTCGGAAGTCATGTTTTTATTTAAGACTAAAATTTGCCAGCACATGCAAATTACAATTTTTTGTGTAATTTCATGAAATGAAAAATGCATTTCACTTAATAAATGCTTTTGAATCTTCCCCAGTTATTTCCAATTTCATTCTTTTTACTTCTGAGGCCATAAAACTGGTCACCATAAAATACTCGGATATCAAAGCATTAAGTATCCTTATGCCATAATACTACCCCATAAATCTAATAAGCAATGACACAGTTTAGGATCAGCATAATTGTTAAAGTACTCTTGAATAAATTATTTCTGAAAAGTAAGTTAGTGCCAAATGAATTATATGTATAAGAGCTAAGAGATGCACGGCTAGCCCCCGGGTGGAGCTCTGGGAGTCCAATTAGCGAGAATGAGGAGGGTTTATATGAGCGAGAATTGTTGAGACCAAGGTTGGATAACAAATAGCCAAACGAATAGAAACACATGAACTATGAACCAATGGCTGAGGGGTCACCAACTGGATCGGGCCCTCTGAATGGGTGAGACAGTTGATTGGCTTGATCTGTTTGGGAGGCATCCAGGCAGTGGGACCGGGTCCTGTGCTCATTGCATGAGTTGGCTGTTTGAAACCTGGGGCCTATGCAGGGTTGCTTGGCTCGGCCTGGGAGGAGGGAACTGGACCCTGGTTGATCTCAGTCCTCCAGAAAGGCTTTGCCCTGGAAGAAGTGGGAATGGGGGGTGGGCTGGGGGGAAGGGGAAGGGGCGGGAGGGGGTAGATCAAGGGAATCCGTGGCTGATATGTAGAACTGAATTGTATTGTAAAATAAAATAAAGAAAAAAAATTAACTATAAATAGTTTGATAGTTTCTAAAATTTTACATTATGCATTTAAATTTCAAAAGCATTTAATATTTCCACATGTTCCTACCTCAAACATTTTGCTTTAATACAGTCTGAAGACACAAAAGCTCCATTATGCATTTGAGATTAGGGAAAGTGGCAATGTAAGCTTAGTGTTACTGTAACGTCACCTAAACTTTTCATATAAATAATTTGTCCCTTTTGTTTAATACTTTATATATTTAAACCATGCTGGGAATTATAATCTTACATGTACTTACATTTATGTGAAATGGGTTTATTAAATGAATGCATCATAACAAAGGGCTGAATAAAGTAGGACAACCACATGATAAAACAATACACCAGAAAGTACTGTGTGGAGGCTACTGGATAAAATTAGAGCTAAGAAAATAAAAAATCCCACTACAATTTTGATGAACTTTTTCATGCCTGAACTCTCATCTGAAGAGTCAGGAAGGGTTTAATTGTGGTCGGCTTTTTCCTCCATGATTGCCATGTTAGAGTAGAAAATACCTTGGCCTAGTAGCCATGGCAACTATTTCAAACAAAGCAACAGTGAGAGCTAGACCTCTGGTATGGAAGTCACCAGAAGATAGAAAAGCAGAGGTTCACAGGTCTTTCATATGGGACTCCAACTATTACTTTCTCCTTCTCTTTCCAGATGCAAGTCATCTTGGGAGATTCTAGAATGGATAGGAAATAAAACATTAATTGAAGATGGGTCTCCATGGTGCAGTTTCTTTGAAGTCATCAGCTTTGATAGCTGAATTGATGACAGCCTGAATTTGTGACTATTCAGCTGTTTGGGGGTCACTCATGGTCCTGCAGTATCCCCTCCCCTGTGTTCTATAAGCAAGCACCATAGACTCATTGGTTCTTAAGACTGGACTTCGATGGAATCATTCCTCCTGTCTGTTATTGATGTGCTATCTGTGGCGAATAGATGTTTGTTCATGTCTCCCCAGGAGAAATTAATCCAGAAGTTTGTAGTGACAGTCATCCCCAAGGTTATAAGAAGCCTTGAACCTGTATTATAAGATCTTCAAAGACTGTGAAGGCAGGGGAGTCTCCAAAACTAGATGACAAGAGCTTCATTAACAGACATTGAAAAACTGTATTCCCTGTCCGCTTTGCCCTACTGTCTTCATTTTTGGCACTGGTTCCAGCAATTCAGTCTGAACCATGAGGGCTTGAGATAGTGAAGGTCACAGTGATTGCCTTTTGACATTCTGAATTCTTTTCTTATGGGGTTGATCTGAAACATTTTTAATCCTTTGATCAAGCAATTTTGGAATGACTAGCATGATAACCATGCCATTTTTTTCCTAAGGGGTGAACACAAAGAAGGATACTAATTATAAAATAAAGAAAGATATGCTCAAAAGAAAAGGAGAGGGACATGATGCCATTCAACAGTTTTACTCTCATGGTCTGAAAACACATACTGTTTATAGACTGTTAATTGAATCAAGATTTAACTGTCCTTGCTCTTGGATTAGAAAAAGAAATCACAAAGAATTGAAGAAGACCGAGTGTTTTGAAATTAAATAATTTATTACGTAAAAATAAATGAGCACAAGAAAGAAGACACATAAAGGGTTTATTGTCTCTCATGTTTCCTGGTGTGATGCTCACCATCTGAATATTTCATTTTAAAGCTAGTACAAGTAAACCTCTTTTTAATATTCTATTGGTATCCCAACATGCTTATGTTTACAATGCAATCCTTAACTAAAATATATTCAGCACTTGTTGTGTTTCTGCTTAGAATTCTTCTTTTTAGCCCATGATAAAGGGAGCCATTGTCTATAACCACATGTAAAGTCCAAGAATGCTCCTCTGCATTTTGACTAGAATAAACAGAACATGAGAAGTACAAATTACTTCTAAGGATCACTGAGATGGTTTTATCAAAGAGATTGTTACAGCCGCTATAGAAGGACCAAAGACTGCACAGCTATCCAACAGTTGCAGGATCTAAGCAGGTCACTCTCAGTGAATACATCCCCATGAAAATAACCATTGTGAGTGCTGTAGCAACACAGCACATGATACAATCAGCAGTGAAGATGATAAATTTGGATTGCTATGCCTTTTCAGAATATTTGTAAAGTGGTCTATTTCATTCTTACAGTGTCTAGTTTGCCTCAGTGTAATCAAAAAATATCCTTACTAACGGAAACAAATGCAAAATCAAAACAATTATTTGCCAAAAATCATAGAAACTACTGAAGAAAGCTTTAAAAGGTAACACATACAATCACAAAGGAAAGATGGTATCATTACAGAAGAAAATGTCTGCCATACTGTCTATTATTTCCCCTTTAAGGGACATTGTTTTTCTTTTAGTTGTAGCATGTGATTCTTTTTACCCTATACATTTGTCCTAATTACATATATAAAATGTGATGCATAAATACTTGGATTTTAGTAGGACAGTAGCTCTTTTTTTGTAGCAGCGTAACAGGAGAATAATTTATTACTGATAAGTCTTGGGGGTCTTCCATTCATTCTCCTAAATAAGAATTGGAAATGTGTTTGAAAATCATTGTCTTGGGTGAAGTTCCTGTTCTGAAAGCAAATCCCTATAAATCAAAGTCACTGATTGTTTTTCTTATGTTCTGAGTGAGTTAAGAACAGCATTACAGTGTTTAATCGTCCTGCCCATGAAAAATGTTGCTTAAGAAGTGCTGTCCAAAATTTTCTTCAAATTAATTAGATACTGGGTAAAAAATTTTAATGATAACATTATAATAACAGGTACAACCCCTGCTGGAGGAAGCAGAAATCATTAACATTGTACATCTGTGAAACTGTGAACAGGCTGCCAGGCCAAAAGTTGTGATATTTGTCAAGACAAACAATATTGTCATGCTAATGCCACAGCATGCTTAAAGAGTAGTCACACGGCATCCATCCAACCTATTTTCACAGGGAATCTTTTTTTCCCTTTTCTCCATGTCCTGGAGAGATCTTAGATATCAATATTTTTTAAATGAAAATCTATACTTCTCTTCTAAAACATCCCAGAATCAGGTTTTTCCCCTTCCACTCCTTCCAACTCCCCATCTCTTCCAGGTTCACTTTCCCTGCATCTACCTTCAGAAAAGTGCAGTTCTCCATGAGATAACAACCAATCCCGACGGGAAAAAAAAAAGATATGTTAAGACAAGGTAAATGCCCTCATATTGAGACTGGACAAGGCAACCCAATAGAAGGAAAAGAGTCTCAAGAGCAGGCAAAAGAGTCATAGACACATCCATTCCCACTGTTATGAGTCCCATAAAACACCAACCTAATTGCCATAACATATATGCAGAGGACCTGGTGCAGACCCATGCAGGCCCACTTGTTTCTTTTATCTCTGTAAGTCCATGAGAGCCCTGCTTAGTTGATTTAGTGAACCGTCTTCTCCTTGTCTTCCATCCCCTCTGACTCTGACAATTGTTCCTATTATTAATGAGAATATATGTAAATTACTTAACCATTAGATGTTACACTGTACTTTATGAATCTTAAACAGCATAATATCTAATCATGCATGGGTTTCATGAGTGATTGGTATTAATTTTGACAGTAATGCTACGGAAAGGTTAGCTGTTAGTCATGACATCATCAGCACAGTACATTTGTGCTGTGTATACAATTTGAATGTATAAATCCACCAATTTGAGCAATATTTGGAGTGCAGATATATCCAAGGAAATAAGATTATACATGGCTTTGACAATGATGTTCTGTCAGGAAGGAGTATATATGCTTTCCTAACACAAACCTACCAGTGCTTATCAATTGATGCATAGAGAATTCAGAGCAAAAGAAAAAGACCACACTTAAGGCACATTCCTTAGTTTATGACATGAACTTTGAGAACATCAGTTGAATCATAAGAATTTTAAACACATGTTTTTATGAACATCTTACATTTCAAACTAATCCATATAATGTGCATATCTACTTATAAATGCCTCGTTAATTCTTATTCAACAGCCTTCTGTGTCTAATTTTATGGGAGAAAGAAACAATGGCAGATTTAGTCACCAAAACACAATTTCTTATATGAATGCAGGTGCAGACAAATGAAGAAAAATACAGATTCTCTGTGCAAAAAGAAATCCATTAACAAGATACTTAGGACTGTATGTTCCAGAACTTCAGATAATAAAGAACTAGTACATACCTTTCCAGTCAGATTTTAATTAAAACCTGACAATGTATTTTTCTGTAGGAAAGCCTCTTATCTCACTATTATTCTTGGAATTTTGTTGTTTTGAAGCTATCAAAGCACATTCTGACACTCATCTTTGCTCCTGATGTTTATGTCTAGGGCATGACATGATATAATTCTGTAACTTCATGTAATAGGATGGAAATCAGTAGATATACGATAGAACAAAAAAGGTAACAAGGGACCCCTGGCCTTAATTAAGCCAGAAACAGCTTGAAGGCAAAAATATATACATAAAACATAACTCTACACAGCACATATAAAAACATCTGTGTTCTGGTCTACTTTTAAGCCACTTGGGAAACTGATTTCTTTAGCTGAATAATTTTCTCTGTGTTACCAATGACTTTCAGGTGTTTGTGAATTTCCTAATTCCCACCATCTCTTCCCATCTGTGTACTGATCCTTCAGAATCCACATGTTCTACAGGTATGCTTGGTTCATGATGACAAACATTAGCATGGGCTTTTCAGAGAGGACCAAGGGAATTCTGAATCTGGGCCTCCTAGTTGTGAGCTGTGAAATTTTTGAATAATTTTCTTATTCTAAGATTTTCTATTTACATCTACAAAAAGTGGAATATTGAAATGATATCTATCTCGATATCATTGTCTTAAATGAGGCAGAGCCACAAAGACACATAGCACACTCTCCTGCTCGTAGTAACCAGATGTTGCTTAGCTGATATCGGTACTCAAAGTGGGGGGCTATAAGCTTTTTCTTTAAATTTAATCTACAAGATAATCATGGATACCTGGGAGAAGTCCTACTATTGCTTAATTATTGATTGCAAGTTGTTTCTGGAGCAGAAATTATAAGAAAAAATGACAACAGTGAATTCTGAATGGTTTATGGTAAACATTAATGTGAAGGTTAAAAGTACACATGTGTTTGTTTAGAGTTTTGGCTGACATTAACATCTTGTATGTAATGAGTTTTATGAATCAGTAATAATATATAGAGACTTTTATTAATTATTGATGAGAAAAAGTTGCCTTTATGTCTTTTATTTTGATTTTACTATTTAATGTAAGAACTTGTATGGAATATCTGCAAGATTTAACTCAATTCCAGGGGTGAAATCACTAATTTTGGCAATGATTCCTTTGATATAATCCTCCAAACATAGGTCACAAAACAAAAAAAATAGACAGGTGTAATTATATAAAACCAAAAGATTTTTTTTGCATTGCCAAGGAGGCAAAAGAATACAAGAATAAGTTATAGAATAAAATAAATATTTTAAAATAATACATATAAGAGCTTAATTTCTAAAAAAGTAAAAAGGACTCCTACAAATCAATATCAAAATGTAAAGCAAAATGAACTAAGAAATACTATAGTCTCTTTTAAAAATGCATAAAAATCTACAAATAGACATTTCTCTAAAGAAAACTTGCAAATGGCTTGCAGACATCTGTAAGTGTTGAGCATCCCTGGTCATCAAAGAAGTGAGGATTGCAGTTACATAGGAGCATCGCCACACATGTGCTAGGATGACTGCAAACTCCAAAGAAAAGCAAAGAAGTGATGCCAAAACGGACAGAAGCAGAAACCACGGTATGGTCTGGGCATGGGTGTAAAATATTCCTGACTCTGAAAAAATGGTGTGGAGAGTCCTCAACTAGGGTAGAAATGCCACCTGATCCAGTAAGCCTGCTTTTGGGTCTAAAGTCAAAATGTCTGGAATCAGTATTTGAGAAACTGTAGTGTCATTTTGATTGCAGTGTTATGTATAATAGTCCTACAGGAAAGCAGCCTAACTGCTCCCAAATGAATTGGAGGGTGGGAGGGTGATAGTTACACAGAGTGACTTGACAGTCTTTAAAAAGAAGGGAAGCATGTTATGTGTGATAGCATGGATCCATCTGAACAACAGTAAAAGAAGTCAGTCAGGAAATAACAAACATTTATGTGATGTCTCAGAAAACCAGACCCAGAGACACAAGAGCAGGGTATGTTCTGTAGTATCTGCATGATGGAGAAAGGGATTCCTGTTCAGGAGAAATGAGGCTCCAATCACATTATTAAGATGTTGAGAGATGTGTGCAGCATGGTGACTACAGTCCACAGTAGGGTGTGGTGAAATGAAATGTGCTAAGTGTCCAAGTCTGTACATTTTGTTATAGTAGTTACAGAAAAATAATGCTCCATAGAATCAGCTTTGTATATTGGGTGTTATGTTAATAACATTTTTTTTTTTGTCACAGTGACCAAACTATCTGAAAATAAAACTTAAAAGAGAAAAAAATGCAAAAGAAAATGTGCTAAGATCAGTGTACACTATTCTTATGAAACACAAATCAAGAATGAAAGCACAACCACACAGGGTCAGGAGAGAATTTTAGAGGTGAGGGGAAGCCTTATTATCTTTACTTTAGTGATAGTTTCAAGAGTGTATGTTTTTATACAAACTCATGAAATTCTGCACAGCAAATATGTCCTGTTTTTATGACTAACATTCAGTTTAAAAGTAAATATAGATAAAATATAGTTTAAAAGTAAATACAGATCAAAATACATTTTTGAACACTTGAATTTACTAGTTGTAAGAGTATGTTGTCAAGTCAAATATTTGGAATTCAAAGTATATCTCCACATTTCCTGACCAAATATTTGTAGATAAGGTGTATAACCTCTTTGTACCTTCCTGAAAATGAGAACAGTGATAATATCCCCTTTAATGCATTGTTTTATAGTTTGCAAGTGATCATATGCAAATCACTTAGCTTGTGCTTAGAGTATTCTAAGTATTCACAATTCAGACAGATTTGTTGGATAGTCATGTGGAGAATTCAGGATAATATAAAAGTCATGCTGAAAATGTATCTGAGCACATAGTCTTTTGTAGGCTGACCAGCAAATAGATATAGAGACATTCACATTAGTGATCAAGAACGAAGGGCTGTGAATTAATGCAAAAAGGTCAGATGTGGCCAGATGTGAGAATGGGGAATTAGGCAAAAGCAGATTAATCTGATATTTTAGTCCATATATAAGGGGTTTAGCTTTCAGTATAAGTTCAGGGGATTGTAGCTAATGTGTTTTATGCATAGACATTACAAGGCTAGACATTCACTAACAAAGAAAGTGGAAATGGGAAAGAAAACAACAACATCAGTGTGCAGTGAAGAGAAATGAAAAAAGTCAAAAGAAGTGTCCTTAACAGGCTGTTGCTGAACCAGAGTTTGCAAGTATTTCCCTTTGAGTTAGGTTGGGAAGTAGAGAGAAATGATTGTAAACCATGGTTCTCAGTAATGCTGGCTGCACATTCAGAGACTTCCTGCGGCTTTAAGCTTATAACTGTTATACTAATATCTGGGACCTGACATCTTGTCAGAATCTGGAGAAAGGACTCTGGTGACTATTATGAAGGAGTTCCCCATGTCCTCTAATATTTAAGACATCTTGAGTTTGTGAGGCTCACTGTTCACCCATCTACCAAAACAGGAGAGAAAGTAAAGGTGTGATTTAGACTCTTGAAAAGCTTCTATATGGAGATAGAAAAACTAAAAACATTGTATATAACAGATTGTGTTTGATATTATGTAAGTGGAAACTGCTTACAGATGTTTACAGTCTGTGTATCTTGAGTGTCCCAAGAAATTCCAATATTGAAGTTTTCGTATGAGAGGAGAAAAAAGCAAAACTAAGAATGAATATTGCTGTTTATTAAAATATAAGACAGATTTCAGAGGAGTAATTCATAATTAACCCTGGTGACCTTTACTAAGAGATAAAGTAATACAAATAGTGACTGTGTCCATGTATTAATGGGAAAACTCCAGGTAGTGAGCAGTTGAATCTCTGCTTGTCTCTTACCTGTACTGAAAGAAAAGAAAAAAATTAGAGAAAATTTTATAATACATATACATATGTGCACTCATGTACACACATATAGGATGTACATGATGCTACACATATTTGGAAATAATATCCTGTTTAAGATTGAAGAATTTCTCCATGCTATCAAGAAGAAAAGATCAACTTGGGCTTACTGATACTGATACAAATAGGTATTAGAGCAAAAACAGTGAAGATTAAACACTATCTTGTACTTGTTCTGTTTTCTTAATAAAAAAATAATTGATCCATCAGTACAGGATAATCAGTCATGAATGATCACTGGAAAACCAAGGTAAAGATTAGATGACATTGAGCATTTCCACTTCTGTATATAATCAGAGGATCTAGGTTACATTACAGAAACATAAATGCTCAAGTGTGTCTTATAACAACTCTCAATAACATGATTTATTTCTTAGAATGGTGAAACCAATATATTTGGTCATTAATATATGAAATTCAGGTGTAAATTTTAAGTGTACCTTGACAACTACTCTAGCTTATCCACCAACCTTTATTATTGCTCAAAATCTAAATAACTGACACTGATGATGTCATGGTTCCCTCTGAGGGTGAAAGTACAATTGTTATTCCTCTTGACCTTTCTTTCTTTCTTTCTTTCTTTCTTTCTTTCTTTCTTTCTTTCTTTCTTTCTTTCTTTCTTCTTTCTTTCTTTATTTTCTTTTCTTTTTTTTGAGACAGGGTTTCTCTGTGTAGTTTTGGTGCCTGTCCTGGATCTCATTCTGTAGACCAGGCTGGCCTTGAACTCGCAGAGATCCACCTGGCTCTGCCTCCCCATTGCTGGGATTAAAGGCATGGGCCAGTACTGCCTGGCCCCTCCTCCCCTTTCTTATCAGTACTTCAGCCTCAAAGATTCTTCATGGGATTCTTTGCTACTCCAAATGATAATAACACTGTAAAAGGGTCACTGTATAAACAATGGTATCAGAAAACATTTAGAAGTAACATTAAAAGACGTTTGAGGGCTTTAGTTGCACATACCTCATTGATTTGTAGGGCCTTTTCAGTAGTCAGTACAGATGCTATTTGGAAAAGTATCTTCATGTCATGCAAGAATGATCACTGTTTGTTCAAGTGCTTTCATGTCAAGTGTGTGTGCATTTAATAGATAATATTGGATTTGCTTTCAAGTGTGCTTGCTCTCTTATTTAAAACTCTTTTTTTCCATAGATTCTAAAAAATATAGAAACCTTCTTCAAAGCATATTTGATATGCAGATAGAGTTAGCAACATTAATGTCAAGGCAGTTCAAATGTCTTCATTTTTATTTTGGGTAATAAATGAGCTAATTCAAAATGTTCACTCCATTGTTAAATGCTAATTTACTAATTTGAAAATGATAAATTACATCTTGGGATGTTTCACATGGGCTTGTGACTCAATTAAAAGAGCAAATAAAATGGACACTTTTGAGCTTTCCATCCAAGTGGCTAAACGTCTAGATGACTTAAGGATCGAGTGCCCAGTTTTGGCTATAAATAAAAAGATTGGTTGCTAGTAAATGTATTAATTGCAGAAGCTATTCAAACATTCTAAATCTCAAACTTCCTGATCTTTATAATAAATATAAGGATAATTACAATAGTAAGATCATCTAATATGTATGAGAATCCAAATATGAACCCTATAGATAAAATACATACATGTGTACAGTGAGTAACTAACACTCAATCATTATTTAAAGTATCTGATTAAATTAATTAATTCTTAAAGTATTATCTGATTGATAATAACTCAACCTTTTGCCTTTGTGAGCTGTGTCCAGAATTAAACACTTTTAACTCGCCAAATGCATGCCATCTCCTCTCAGGCAATGCTCTTAGCAAGTTGCTTTTCATTTTGGTCATGAAGCTGTCTCCTTAATGGAGTTTATGTTCCTTAAGGTATGTGAATTCATTCTTGCTGGTTGCCAATGCTCAGCAGACTGTTGGCATGTAATCCTCCTTTCCATATAAGCTGAGTAAACTGAATGTCTCACCTTTGTATAACTAGATAATATCTTCAGAAACTTGCTTTAAAACAAAAAAAAAAATGAAAAAAAAAATCCTGCAACTTTTGGCAGCAATTAGACCTCCCCTCTTTGTGTGTGTGATCTCCCTTGAATTCTTTTTTATTCTGTAACCATTTCAATTTCAACTAGCTTGACTCTAATTTTCTATGTCCAAGAAAACAATCACAAAACAGTAGTTTAAGTATTTTGATATGTTTGGTTAACCCTACTGTCTTAATGCAGTCTACTAGAGTTAGACATCCTATACTTGATCTTAGCCAAAAGGACAAAAGGCTATAGGGTTGTACATCCTGATAGGATGTGGATGGCACTTAATCAGTCTGTAACTATCAATATAATGCAACAGGGAGAATTCAAGTGTTTAATGCTATTTAAACACTTGAATTTTACCCTTTATACAATTGTCAGTTTTTCTTTCAAAGCGTTCAGTTATACTTGGATTTTGCAAGGTGTATATTGTCTTAGCGTTCCTAAATTTGGATGTGCTTTCCACAGTCACTATGATTCTTTGTAGTTTATCTTGGTATTCCTTGTAATGCAGTAGAGGCTATTTCACATTCCCCCGTTTGATGGCCATTTTGTAAATCACTATGAAGTGATTGCTTGAGAAAATAGCTTGTAAACATAGACTAGGATAGACTGACCAGGATGGTGTACAGTTTCTTAACAAAAGGCTAGGTTATTTACAATGGAATTCTGAAAGATTTGGTAGAGAAATTCATGACATTTAATGTTAATTTTTTTTTAATAAAAGAAGCTGAAATGTTTGCTTTTGGGACTACATGCATTAATAAAAGTTTAAGTTTTGTGCTTCACTGAAGTACTATTTAACATCTCAGGAAAAGAATAACCCTGTATGTTCTACAGTTTTATATTAAATCCATCATTTCAAGTGCACCTTATCAAGTAAAAACAGGTAATTTGCCTGTTGATGTTTAGTGTACTAATAAATTCCCTCACAGTTTCATGCTGGTATCTGTAGGTTTGTGTTATAATACAGCACATTTATAAGCTATGCAGTTCTGTGCACAGCTCACCTTTCTAGAACCAGCTGGGCACAGAAGAAAGGCCATAGATGCAGAATGCGGAAGCATAAACAAGTAGCCTTCTATTATTTTATTTCTTTCCTCAGATAAAGGAGATTCAATTTATGTGTACTTGACATTTTTTACTTTAGCCAAGCTGCTGTTTTCTTTCTGTAATATTGTATACTTGGTTGTGTATAGAAGAAGCTGGTAAGAGTGTTCTCCTATATAAATAAGCAGTTGCAGTGCTTTACAGGTGAAATTAAAAAATGTAAATTGGCCTGATTCTATTTTGTAAATGGAGAAATAATCATGTTTTATAAGCAAATTGGAAGACTAGTGCTTTGTGCATTTTTGGTATTTTTTAGTTCATATTTCCACAATGTCATTCATTTGACCCATATGGGTTTCTCATAAGTGTCCTAGTTCATGCACCTCTGAATGCTAATTCTGTGTTTAACTTTTGTGTTGCAAGAATAAATAGAATAAGTGGAGTAAACTAGAATTGTGCTATAAAACAAAACAAAACAAAATTTTAGTACTTATAATGATCTATATTTTCATAAAACATTCCTGTTTGTTAAGTTATTATGTGGCTTATTCCAATGTAGGAAGCAGATAAATATTACATAATTTATATAACATACAGACTAAGATGGAAAAGATCTATTGACTGTTGTAATCACTCTATAGGAAAGTAGAAGACTTGAAGAACAAGATTTAAAGCCAATGAGAAACTCAACATGATGATCCAGAAAATACTTAACTTTCTCAAATTTCCTAGACCTTACTTTATCTCCTTCTAGAGCAAAGGCATCTCATCCTGTTATTTGCTTTTTTTTCCCTGACATGATGCATGGTTAATTCCATTTTCAAAATTGATTAAACCACCTGATTGATTGCAGTGATTACTTTTCTTGTCTACAGCTTGGAGATAGCATTTGTAATTCTTATTAAAAGTTGATTACCACTTAATACTGTTAATCTTGTTGAATGTTGCATAATAAATTCAAAACTGAAACCCACATGACCAATTACTAAATATAAATATAGAGTAAATCACATCATGAACTGATAGAAAAAAATCAAAGTCACAATATTAATGCTAACACAAACTGAAAATTAATCAGTAAAGTCAGTATCTTGGAAGTCTTACTGAAGGCTTTGCCTCTTCTCTGTGAGCATCTAGAACTTTAAATTGGTGATGAGAGTAGCCTTTCTAACTGTTAACGTGAGTAGAGTTTGCAAAGATAAATCTGTATAGTTACCTATTGCCTTTTTCTGTCCAATTATGACTCAATCTATAACTGAAAAAACCTTGAATTAAGTTGTGTCTTTCATATACAGATCATTACTTACTCATAATGTCTTGGTGTTTTGATGGAAATTCTGAACTGTGCTTTAAAAGTGACTTCTAAGTACAGAGAATCCAAACGGCTGCAACTGATTATACAAAATTTTATCATCCTTGAGAGAACGCTGGTTTACTTTTTCTTTTTTCTTTTGATCTGTTAAATAGTTCTCAGTGAAAACAAAACTTCAAAACCTCACATGGTTGCTAAATGAAAGGGCTTCCGAAGAGGGTGGGAGGAGAGGGAATGGTCACTTTAAGGTGGCTGTTATCTTGTGACGAAGTGCTTCACAATCCCCTGTGTTCAGATCATAATATTGTTCCTTCCAGTCAGTTTGAAGGAGGATTATGAAGTTGAAGAGGGAGGTTCATGTCACTGGCAACCATACACAGAGTAGACCAGAAAAAATCATGGAGAGGAAATAAAAACCCCTAATGAGTGCAGACCACAGTGGAATGGGTAAGAGTATTGTGTTTAAGCTTCACACAGTGATGACCAGAACCACCCATTCTGATTCTCACAGGCTGTGCATTGCAAGCATGTCATTTAGTGGACAGCAGACAGTTGAGATTAGTGAGAGTGACATACAATGTGGAAGAAAGCTGAGTAGGCAGAAAAAAAAATGAGCAAAAGGGAAATGAAATAACCTCCCCACTCCAGATGAACATGACTCAATCAGGATAGAAATCAATGAGTTGAAGGGAGCTGCCCAGGAAAATGGATAGGGAATAATGCACCACCCATAAGATCCTGTAGTCTTTTTTGTACCTGTCTTGTAACATGATTATTTCAGGTCACACTACAATTAATAGCCACAGTAACCTCTGACTCCGGTGCTACAGAGCACCAGGCCCGCTGTGATCTAAAGCACCCAAAGATACTTCCCTGTACTTTCCACCCCTGCATGGGAAAGCAGCGAGGTATAAACTGCCATCTATGGAACTGACTCTGAAAGAGAAGAGTCAATTAGACTGTTTCTGGGGGCCTGCAAAGCAAGTTTCAATGTTACCATTAAGTTGTGTCTCCATATCAGTTAGGCATTAAATCTCAATTACTATGGACATTACATGGACAGTTAACCATAGGTTGTCAAACACCATGTTAGAAATTGTCTCCCATGCACTTCAAGCTTCAAAGTTACATGTTATCGGAAGTGAATTAACAAATGTTATCAGGAGAAGAGGAATCCTTCTGCAAGAAGGGCAAATAAGGTCACAAAATTAACTGTGCATTTAATACCAATATTTGAAGGTTTATGATTTTAAATCTGGTCAATGGTGGACAAATGTGGGAGCAGCAAGGTGACAAATTCTTCTAATGAGCTGAATTGCAGTTCTAGAGGTTTACAACTGTTTAGCCTTGTACTGTGTGGCCTTTCTCAATGATAATCCCTGCCTCTGCCATAGCTGCTGTGGTTGCCCAGGGTCCTTGGAAACTGTCCATAAGAAAAATACATGGCAAATCTCAAGAAGTATATTAATGTTAAATAAATTGCTGGTTACTCCGAAAGAAAATAGCACCAGAAAGGGGCTATAAGCAGAACCACTGCTTTCTTCTCTCCAATCAAAGCCCAAATAGAACTGTGAGAAGCACTGCCCTGGGCACCACCAGTGTGGGAAGCACTGCCCTGGGCATCACCGGTGTGGGAAGCACTGCCCTGGGCATCACTGGTGTGGGAAGCACTGCCCTGGGCATCATCGGTGTGGGAAGCACTGCCATGGGCATCACCGGTGTGGGAAGTACTGCCCTGGGCATCACTGGTGTGGGAAGTACTGCCCTGGGCATCACCGGTGTGGGAAGCAGGGCTCTGGGCACCACTTTGCTAATGTGTCCCTCTTTCAGCAGGAGTGATGATTGTTTCCTGATTCTTTGCTCCGAGTTAACTCTTTAATGCTGGGAATGTTTCTGCTTACCTTTTAAAGACTTTGTTCTGATTTCCACATTATTTCTCTCAGTAGATTATAGACATTTGGATAATTTGAATATGCCTCAACCATCTTTTTTCCTCACGAGTGTGGGAAAGTAGCTCATTTGAGATGAAATGTTTGAAACATTGTGAATTGCCTAATTTTCCATGTTGGTAAATTATACAGTCATATATGTGTTTTGTGTGTGTGTGTGTGTGTGTGTGTGTGTGTGTGTGTGTGTATCTATATGTACATGTACAGAAAACAGTTTTATACACATTTACTTTTTAGGTATTTACTAACCTGTGAGTTGCCTTTTCTGTTTTATTTTTAAGAAAGCCTGATGTATGACAGAACTCAAATTGCCCCACATTGCAAAGCTTCTAATAGAAAGGACCAGATCTTCTCTCAGCAGCTTCCTTCTCCGTGTGCCAAGGAAATCTTATATATAGAGTTCCTATTGCAGTAAAGGTTCCTTTGATGAGGCTTTTCTTGGAGTCATCCCTCCTTCAGCCTGGGGACTGTCTGTTCTGTTTGAGTTTCCATCTTTAGAGAAGACCCTCATTTCACAGATTGTTGAAAGAGTTTATTTCTTACTTGATTTCAGCTTTAGATATATTACTTCAGAAGGAATTCTTTTTAAAAATATATTTTAATTCAGATAGAATTACATCACTTCCTCCCTTACTTTCCTCTCCCCAGCTCCTCCCAAGTACCCTAGCTCCAACCACTCCTATACACCCCTAATCCTCAAATTTACAACTGTTTTTCTTTAATTATTGTTTTACATTTATGTATGTATATGTGCACATAAATATTTAAGTACACCTTTCTGATTGCATTTTTGTTGGTGCTGTGTATGTGGTTTTAGAACTTAAAATCTGCTTTTATGTTATTTTGTTGCTTTGTATTGTTTCTTTCATGGCTTTTGCTTACTGGGTGGTAAAATGTGATTCCTTTCCCCAAATAAGTAAATTCTTGATAGCAAAACAGTAAGTTCTTCAGTTTGAAGTTATATAAAGCAGAATCCTACATTTTGCTTTTGCACAGTTTGGTGTCACTTGACCATTGGTTCAAAAATTCTGCAAAATGCTGTTCTGTGGAAATTCAAAGTTGATTTTTCTTCTATGAAATGTCATTTTAAAATTAGGATCAAAAGTGGTCCAAGATCATTAGACTTCATTAGGTCTAGGTAGTTGGCTAGGTTGCTGGTACTAGGTATTATTTCCTTCATGTATTTATACAAATACATATACACATACACATACATAACTCATACATACACATACATATACATATACACATATGTACATACATGTAGCAACAATCAATAAAAAGAGACTATAAGTTTGAAAATGAACAAGGAGGGCTTGTGGGGAAGGATATTTGAAGGGAGAAGTGATGTAATTTTATTATAATCTCAAAAATAGAATTGGAAGAAAATATAGATTTTATTGTAATTCATTTCAAAATTGAAATATGGAAGGGCAAAAGAATTCATCTATAAATTGCTGAGTCCAACCAGTATCCACACATGGTAGGTGTACAAAGTGTACACAAACTTTTCTGTTTGTATTAACAAATTGTCTGAGGGGAGTTAATGCTTTGTAGAAATTAATTAATAATAGCTATAGCCAAATTTAGCAAAATTTATATTATATTAGTATATTATAATATAATATAATAAAACTTATATTACTTTTGCAGTGTTTGTTTTCACTTACCTCTAATTCACCCTCCTTTTATAACATGGATGGTAGGTAGATCATGTAGCATAGAAACAATGTAAGCTCTAACAAAAAGAGTTGCACTCTCCTGAGTAGAGCAGTCAAGTGAAAGGAAAGACATGTAACAAACAGTCTTTCCGTAAGTAAAATTACAATGGGCAACGTGTATATGTGACTTGAATATGGATTTTTCCCTTCCTTTTTTCCCCTTTCTTTTTTTTTATTTTTTTTTAATTTTGGAATTGGCAGCTCAGAGCAATAACTAAAAAAATTCTGCTAAAGAGAGAAACTATTAAAAGTAGAACAAAAAAATAAGGCTTTTTTCCTTTTGTGCTGTGGCTTGAACCCAGGGTCTTACACATAGAAAGCACCATACTGCTGAGCCACATCTCCAGATAAGTAAAGCACATTAAGAAGGGAGCAGGGAATGAGGATATGCTCCCTCCAGGCAAATGAGCACAGGAGACTGCATTCCTTTCAGGGCAAAATAACAAGCAACATGATAACTTAGATTCTGGGATATTATAGTATCAGACAAGCAAAGCAACAAGAGACTGGAGACTGAATAAAGGCTGTGGCCTAAGGGTAACATATAGCCAACTAGTTATGAATGCAAAAGCATTTGGAAGATGTTTTCTGTGATTTAGTCTTAATGGTAATAAGTGTATAAAAGAAGACATGATATTATTGAGCAAAACTGGAATGAATATTGCAGAATAAGTCTCTGAGGATAGAGTTATGGGACTACTGACTCAGGGTTCCTGACCAGTCCGCCAAGACAATTGATATGCTTTTAAAAGTATGATAAGGAAGCATTATCAATGGTTGTTTTTGAGTGGGAAATGTATATATGTACTTCATACATGGACACAGAAAGCTCCATATACTTATTATATTTTTAAAACTTTTCTGCAAGTTACAAGCTACATTTTTCTAATATAAAAGAGCACAAAGAAATTAAGATTTAAGAATATTGGGGCCAGGGAGATGGCTCAGTAGTTAAGAGTACTGGTTCGTTTTCCAGAGGATCTCGGTTCAATTCTGAGGATCCAAATGGTGAGTTACCATCAGTAACTCTGCATAGGAGATGTGATGTGACACCCTCACCTGTCCTCTGTGAGAACTGCATGTATATGGTATGGAGATATACATGTAAGCAAAATACCCAGACATATGAAATAAAAAGAAAATTAAAAAGTTATTTAAAAATAAACCTTAAGAATATATAAATTTGGACCCAATATAAAGCCTTCAGGATGATGGGAGACCCACAACTCTCCAAGTCTACAAGAAAACTGTGGATTCATGAAGGTGAAATGTATCTGCACAGGGTAAGGTCCACAGGCATGCTGGGAATTTTATAACTCATGATAGAAGCTGTTGACCCTGGGAGAAAATTCAAGCTTTCCTTGGGACATGAGTTTAGGGAATTCCTGAATTCCGAAATAAGCTGCAGACACAGACATAAGGCCCATGCTGACTCAGGACACTATCCGATCATCAGAATACAGTGGATAGGAACTCTGGCTCAAATTCTATTCTTGTAGTAGAAAAATGACACCTCAGCATTGCTAAGACAATATTGTCATGAACAATATAAACACCACCATTAAAAGAAAAAAAGACTTTAGTTTTAAAAAGGAAAATTAGTGAAGAAAGACTTCCTGAGTAGTGAAGAGTGAGTACTACTCTCTCAGAGGACCAGCATATGCTCCCTAGCATGTATGATATGTGCCTGCCTCATACTGCCTCCAACTCCAGTCCAGGAGAATCTGATGCCTCCAGCCTCTGTGAGCTCACACACTCATATACATACTCCAAAACTAAAAATGAAAATAATTTGAAAAGAAAGACAAAACAAAAAGAGAAATTCAATCAATAAACTGACTCCAGGTGAAGAAATATCAATGCAGAGTCAGAAACAATTTATTTCTTTAAAATTTACTAATTCCATTTTAATGGCTCATAGTAAAAATGATCTGAAATAATTTGCAGATACTTGAAAAGAATAATCATAAGTATGTTTAAACAACACAATGAGTGTATGTATGAACTCCAAGAAAACAAAAACAGAAATCTGAATAAAAGTCCTTGGCAGTCAATACAGGAGATGAAAATATAATTCTGTAATGGGATACAAGTGTTGAAGACTAACTAAACTGATCTAAATTGATATGATGCTGGAAATGAAAAACTCAGTAAGCCAGGCCAGGCATGGTGATGCATAACTTCAATTTCAGGATTCTGGAGGTGAAGGCAGGTAGATCTCTATGACTTTAAGGCAAGCCTGGTTTACATCTAGAGTTTCTGGCAAGCCTACGCATAGCTATCACAATAAGAATAACATTATATTGCTAAAAGTACCCACATTTATCAGTAAGATATAATTGAAGACCCTGCCACAATTCCTTACATCTACAGACAACTGACATTTTACAAGGAAGCCATAAGTATAAACTGAGTAAACATCAGTATCTTCAACAAATGGTGCTGGTCAAACTGAATAGGTTCATACAGAAAAATGAAAATAAGTCCATTATTTATCACCCTGCACAAAACTCAACTTAGAATAGATTAAGGACCCCAATATAAGATCTATTTCATGAATATGATAGAAGGGAAAGTAGGTAAAATGCCCAAACTTACTAGCACAGGAAAGGATTGTTTAAACAGGACCCCAGCAGTATAGATATTAAGACAACAATTAATAAAATAAACTAAAATGCTTATGCACAGCAAAGACACCATCATTTAAGCAAAGTATCAGCCTACAAAATAGGAAAAGATTTTTTTTTTTACCAATTTTCGATCTGATAGAGGATTAGTTTCTAGAATGTACAATGAACTAAAATACTTGAGCATAAAGTAAACAAATAACCCATTTTACAAGATGGTACATAACTAAGCAGAGTTCTCAAAAGATGAGACAAAATGGCTGAAGAAGACTTATAAATGTTCAACATCCTTAGTCTTCATGGAAATGCAAATTAAAACTACTTTCATATTTCAACTTACCCCAGTCAGTAGGGTCAAGGTAAATAAATGACAGCAGATGCTGATTAGGATGCAGAAAAATGAAAACACTTGTTCATTGCTGGTGTGACTAGAAACTGGTGAGGCTCTTACAGACATCAGTTTGAAGTTTCCTCAAAAACCTTAAAATTGATATTCCACAAGATACATTTATGCCACTCTTCAGCATATACCCAAAGGGCTCTACACGTTGCAGTGGATATATTTGTTCTTCCATGTTCACTGATGCTCTAGTCATATAGCTAGAAACTGGAAACAGCCTAGGTGTTCATCAAGTGATTAATGGATACTTTTATACAATGGAATATTATTCAGCTGTAAAGAAAAGTGAATCATGAATTTTTAGGTAAATGGATAGAGCAAAAAGCCATCATCCAGAGTGAGGTAACCAAGACCCCAAAAGACAAACTTTGTTGTCTTCGATGCATGAATGTTAGCTTTTAATATTTACAGATGTGTGTTTTGTTTGGAATACTCATAGAGGTTATACAACTAGGAAAAGACAATGGTGGAGGAAAGGGTCTTCCTATGTCCAAAATAGGATACACTGTTCTGTAGCATGAATCTTGAAAGTTCTTATTAACAAAAACAAACCTGGAGCTATGTATTGGGGTGAATGCTGGAAGATCAGAGAAGCAGAACAGGCCACAGCCACCTCACCTTGCCAATTTCTCAGCTGATCCTCTTTCCTCAGACTGGAAGCCTCTGTGTACTTATCCAAACGGATCTCAGCTGAACTGCTTCTTGAAAACCTGAAAGCTTAACCAGCTAAAAGCTTCTAGTTTCTGGTCTTCACGCCTTAAACACCTTTCTGCCTTCTGCCCTCACTTCCTGTGATTAACGGCTCACTTTCTTGGGATTAAAGGCATGTGTCACCATACCTGGCTATTTCCAGTGTGACCTTGAACTCACAGAGATCCAGACGGATTTCTGCCTCTAGAAGACTAGGATTAAAGGTGTGAGTGCCTCCATTTTCTAGCCTCTATATGTAGTGGCTGTTCTGTTCTCTGACCCCAGGTAAGTTTATTAGGGTGTACAATATTTTGGGGAACACAATACCACCACAGATAATGGGGAAGCTAGAACAGAAGGAAGGGGAGAGTAATGAGAGGGTAGAGAGTGAATATGGGGAGAGATAACTAACACTAAAGACTCTTTGAAAAGTCATGTGAAACCCTAATACTTTAGAAGCTTCTTTAAAAAATACACACACACACACACACACACACACACACACACACAATGTACACAGAATGTGTTTCTTGTAAGGGAACATGATGTTAAATTCTCCTTCTTAAATGGAATTTAACCACAAGCTATCTCTTGTCCTATGAACAACAGTTCTTTTCTGAGCAAAGTCACTGTTGGGCTTCATATATATATATATATATGAATTTTAAATGGAATTCTCAAGTAATGTGGTAGACAGCACTCCAAACAGGTCATATGAAATCAAATAAAACCCTCACTACAAGTATCTGTTTACACTGTTTTAAGTCATTGTACAAGGGGTCCTATAAAAATCCCAAACATTACAGACTATTATCAAAGCTATTGGTTCCTCTTCAAAGTTGTACAGTAAGACACTATTGCTAAAGAAATATGCCATATATCCTAGACAAATAAAGCTGGTACTCAACAGGAAGCTCATCACCCTAGCTAGCATTCATAGTGCTACAAGGTTCTATAAATGGTTCAGGAGGATAAATGTCACCATCAATTTCACAGCTTTAATCACCAGGACCTATAATAATGAACCTGCCTGCAAGATATGCTCATTGGTGCAATAGTGGCATGAATATTATGGGAGTCACCCTCTCCTCTTTAAAACTTGTATGAAGGCCCATTCCATGAGATGGAACCCATATCTGACACTGATAATGGGCCAAGGAGCTGAGATTAGATAGGTCATGGACTTAGAGGAAAACCTACTATACCAAAGGAATAAAATGACTATTCATGACATTTTAGATATCTAAGAAAGAACACAATGAAGAAATGACCTATAGGATTGATGAGAAATATTTGTAACCATTTATCTGAAAGAAATTTAATGTTAATAATATGTGAAAAATTCAAGATATTAACAAAAGTAACCAAATCCTAAATTTTAAGTATTTTTTGAATATTGATTTAAGTAGTAGTATAAAAATAAAATTTAAAATTAATAATAAATTCAAAATGGCTAGATTATCTAAATAGACATTTCTATAAAATAGTCTGAATGCTCATAAATATATGAAAAATGTTCATCATTTTTTTTTTTTAATGCTGTTAAGAATGCCATGTGTATTTTAATGGATATAAGACTTAAAGTGTACATTGCTTTGGGTGCTCAGTCATTTTCATAAATTTATTTTTATTAGTTCACAAACATTGATGATATTACCAATTTTAATTTTATCTTCAATCAGGGAACTGAAAATCAAAAGTACAGTGGGATACCACCTTACCCAAGTTTGAGCAACTGTTAACACTCAACAAATAGCAAATAAATGTTGAGAATATAGAACATAAAACTACTCTTGTACATGGTTGATAAGAATGTAAATTGCTGCAGGTACTACTTAAAGGGTGCCCTTTAGTTTGATATAATCTCATTTGTCATATTTTGCTTTTGTTATCTCTGCTTTGAGATAGTTTTCATGAGTTGCTGCTCATACTGGTCTCCTCATGTCCTTGGAATTACATTAAAATCTTAAATCCACTTTAACTTGAATTTCATCTTGGTGGAATATGAAGGTCAAGTTTCAGTTTTCTGTGTGTTAGTTTCTATTTTCCTAGCTTTGTTTGTTATAAGGTACCTTTCTATACAGTGTCTGCCTTCTAGCCAAGAATCAACTAAGGGGAGATGTGGGCATTTATTTCATATTATCTCTTGTGGTCCTCTAGTGTATGATTTTATGTGAATTTCAGGATATTTCATTCATGCTTTCTTTGTAATATATTTTGTAACCAAGTATCATAGTGTCTCTAGCTTTGTTGTGGTTTTTGTTCATTTGTTTTTGTTTTTGTTTTTTTTCAACATTGTTTTGAGTAATCAGTCTTTTGTTCTGGATTTTAGATTCTTTTTCTCTAGTGCTTTTAAGAATTCCATTTGCATTTTGATGCACATGAGATCGAATCTATAAATTATGTTAGATTCACAGTCTTTTTAACACCCTTAATTTTATTAGTCTACAAACATTGGAGATATTTTCCACTTTGATATCTTACTCAATTTCTTTCTTTGGTGTTTTGAAATTTACAGCGTAGAGATCTTGTGTTTGCTTAGTTAAGTTTATTCTTAGGTGTGTTATGCTTTTGTGTGTGACTACTATGATGAAATTTGCTTTCGTGATTTCTTTGTCAGTAGATTCATTGTTGATTTATTGAGTGCTAGTACTTTTTGTTTCTTGATTTTGTTTCAGGTTACTTTCCTGAAACTATCAGGTCAGGGTGAACTCATGAGACATTTGGATTTTTTCCATGTATAGCACAACATATTCTGAAAAAAAAAAAGACACTATTTGATTTTCTTCTTGTTAATGATAAACTTTTTATACATGCTTCTTACCTACTTGCTCTCACTAAAATCTCTATTACTTAAGTGACAAGACTTGTGTGAGTACATACCTTTCTTTTTTCTTCTTCTAATTTTAAGGAAATAGTAAAAGTTTGTCTAATTGAAAGTGTGTGACATATAGCTGTGTGATGAGTTTGTCTATCTTACTGATAACTACATCACTGAAAAAAATGTTTTTCCCTCCATCAAAAATCATTCAATATCTTGCCGGGCGGTGGTGGCGCACGCCTTTAATCCCAGCACTCGGGAGGCAGAGGCAGGCAGATCTCTGTGAGTTTGAGGGCAGCCTGGTCTCCAAAGCGAGTTCCGGGAAAGGTGCAAAGCAACACAGAGAAAACCTGTCTCGAAAAACCAAAAAAAAAAAAAAAATCATTCAATATCCATAGATTATCTAAGAAGGATGGGATAACATGAACCCCTACCACTAGCTACCACTAATTATCTGTAGATATTTAAGGGTATATGGGAATCTCATGAATCCCTTCCTCACTCAATGGAAAGATGTTGATGAGATCAATATTTTTCAGGTGTTATGCAGGTAAATTTGGGTGCTTTGAATGCCTAAATGACATAGCCATGTCATGCTCAGAAGATAGCAGTCCATAACATTACACTCCATCCTCCAATTCTTATGTTATTTCTACCCTCCCTTCTGCTCTGATTCTTGAGTTGTTGATGATACAGATGTCCCACTTATGGCTGGAAATACAACAATCATTTATTCTCAGTACTTAGATCCAATTATGGATCTCTGCAGCAACTATTTCCCACTACACAAAAAAGCTTCTTTGATTAAAACTGATAGCAACCATAATCTATGGTAGTTAACATCATTGTTAAAAAGGCAATTTAAAAGAAATATAAGGGACTGAATGATGATGGCACATGCCTTTAATCACAGCACTCAGTAGGCAGAGGCAGGGGAATCTCTGAGTTCAAGACCAGCCTTATCTAAAGAGAAAGATCCAGGACAGAGAATTCTACACAGGGAAACCCTGTCTCCCTCCAAAAAATAAAATAAAATAAAATAAGACATTTAATTACCATTTAACAAAATCACAATTATGATAGCTTTGCTACTGGAAGATATGATTTACCCAGCAATGGGATTTTGACAAGTTTTACAGTTCCAGACTTCGATTCTGTTATATGGTGCAAACCTAAATTCTAATCAGAAAGTAGTAAGCAAACCTTATGGCATACTTGAAACTGTTGTACCAGTGGGCACAGCTAGTCTGGCTAGTCAGTGGTAGATTATGCCCTACACATAGTGAATAAGGTGACAATAAATCTTCCCTCAGAAGCCTCTAGCACCAGTAAGGCTAGCCAGCAGGAACTGAGCTTTCATCTCAAGTCTAGACTTATGTCTCTATATCCTATTACCAAAGCATGTGATATATTTGACAATATAAATTTGCCATGTAGCTCTTATAGGCAGTCAGCTTTAGTGACAATTTCCTGTATTAGTATGGGGACCCTAACTAGTGATTCAACAATTCACTATTTTAACACCCAAGTGACATCTGCATCAAGAAGAAAAATTTAAAAAAAAATTTCCTTGGAGAAAATCATGGAAGCACACTAGACTTATTCAGTTTTATCCAAAAAAAATATTGGAAAATCTTTATTATAGTCACGAATGGACATATTATTTATTTATTCTACTGTATACACACACACACACACACACATACACACACACACACACACACACACACATTCCTTGGGGGTTGGCTTGTGCATGTCTTTCAGTTACACCATTAAGTTATTTATTTGAGATATGCCCAACAAAATCTGTTTGTTTCAAATTATTAATTTAGTGCTTTGACAAGGTCACATATATATAATGAATTCTAGCTACTCTCTATGTGCAAATTCTTTCTTACCTCTTCTCCAACCTTAACTACAACCCCTTTTTCATAACTTTGCTTTTCTTAGATTTTTAGCTTTTGGTTTGGTGTTTCTCACACATTTGATTTAACTGATGTAACCAATGTGATCACTGGATTAAGTCATTCCATTTGTTGTAAGCTAGTGTAGCTATCCCTGTGTAGACAGCTGAAGACAAGGACTTCACTTTTGCCTGAGTCTATCAGTAGGAAACAGTTTTGCAGTGAGCTGTTAGACTTCCTAAGCATATTCTCCACTCATGCATGGCTGTTGATGGGCCCATCCTTCTCTAGATCCAGTGCAGTCATCTACAATTGTTGAGGGTTTATGCATGCAATGGGTATGTGTTACCTAAAAAATGGTATTCACAAGCCATTCTCTATTTCTTTTTCTTCTATTCTTTATTAACCATCTTATGCAATGTTCCCTGAGTCCTGTGTAATATGGAATAAATATCTTGTTTAGTGAATAGCACACAACCTTTATTTATTCTCCACAACTTGTGTTTTTCCAAGTTTTTGTATTTCCCATCATTCAGTAGAAAGACAAGCTTCTTTGATCAAGGCTCAGATTGGTAACTGTCTACTGGTACAGACAGACATATTTAGAAGGTGATTTGATGCTGTATAAATTTAGCTAAGCAATGGAATTTGTTTCTTCCTAGGGGCCATAGCCATCTTCTACTGTGTCTTTGTGCAGATATGAATTGACTCCTGTGGACTGAGCATCAAATCCAATCATAGAGTGACTGGTTAACCCCTTAAATGTTGTGTCACTTTGCAGAAGTGAGCACCTATTTCCTGGCAGTTTGGTGTCAAACCTTGTGGGATCACACTGGAAAAAGATTCATTTTCTGAACCAGCAGCCGACATAGCATGTTGCTGCACTGTGAATCTAGCCAGGAGAGAGCAGGCTTTTTATATCAGCACCACCTTTCTTGCTCTATCACACAAGTAAGATGCAAGGTATTTTGAACAGTAGAATTTAATCATCTAGTTCTGGCAGGCAATGAAGAGGAATGGCAAGAGCCTGTATTGTTGGAGGAAGTACTGAGTAATGTATATCCTTCACTGAGGTTTTTGACCAAAGAGCAATAGCTTCCTTGAAGACCATTTTCCAGCCATGCAGGGTATCTCCCTTCCAAGTGATTCTTTAAAAAATATATATTTTTAATTGCTTACAAGGCATTATATCTCCATAAGTTTTTTTTATTTAAAAAACATTTTTATTTATTTTACGTACCAACCACAGATCCCCCTCTCATCCCTCTTTCTGCTCCCCCACCCCACCCACCCTTCATCCCCTCCTCCAAAAGAATAAGTCTTCCCATGGGGGGACAGCAAAGCCTGGTACATTTAGTTGAGGTAGGACCAAGCCCCTCCCCCCTGCATCAAGGGTGAGCAAGGTGTCTGACCATAGGTAATGGGATCCAGAAAGCCAGCTCATGCACCAGGGATAGATCCTGTCTGGGAGTCCAGTCAAAGAGAAGGAAGAGGGATTATATGAACAAGGGGGATCAAGATCATGATAGAGCAATCTATAGAGACAACTGAACCAAGCTCATAGGAACTCATGAACTTTAGACCAACAGCTGTGGAACCTGCATGGAACCAGACTAGACTTTCTGTATAAGAGAGACAGTTGTGTAGCTGGGTCTGTTTGAGGGGCCCATGGCAGTGTGATCAGGCTCCTTAAGTTTTAGGTTTTTCTTCATAGTGCTTTGAATTACTTTACTGCCCCATTGACTCCATTATTACCCACTCCTCTTCACTTTTCTACCACTGGTATAACCGCTCTCCACTTTCATATTACCTGTTTTATAATCTCTCATCTCTTAAGGCATCACCATTCTAATAGCCTTCTTATACATTTTTTAACACTTGTAGGAATTGTAAGTAGCATATACAAATTAAGAGAAGAGATGCTAGAATCTACATATGAGAAAGAAAATGCGGTGTTTGTTTTCCTGTACTTGGATTACCAGAGTATAATTATTGGTAGCTTTATTTACTTACCATAAAATTTCATCTTTTTACAGGTATATATTTTTTATTATCCATTCGCCACTTTATGAACGTCTAAGCTGATTCAATATCTTAGATATAGTGAATGGAGTGACAATAAACATGACTGAGCAAGTGTATTTGCAAAACAATATAGAGTACTTTGTTAAATGCCCAAGAATAGTATAGCTGTGATGTGTGGTATTTTTACTTCTAGTTTTCGAGAAATAGTCACCCTGATTTCCGTAATGTTCGTACCAGTTTGTAATCTTTTTTTTCCTTTATTAAGAAATTTTCTACTCACTCCACATGCTATCCACAGACCACCCCTCCTCCCTCCTCCCACCCCCAGCCCTCTTTCTCAAGCCACCCCACATCTCCACATTCCCCCATATCAAGGTCTTTCCTGGGGAGTCAGCAAAGCCCAGCACACTGAGCCTAGGCAGGTCCAAGCCCCTTCCCACTGCACCAAGATACCATGATAGATGAGGACATCATGGGAATAGGAAGAGGCAGGGTGCTGGGGAGGCTCTCAGTAATCCACAAGGTTGACTCCACCTTGGTCTGCTGGCAGCGGTCCAGAGGGGACCTGGACCAGTCTACTCTGGTGGCCAGCCTAGCAAATAACCTAGCTGTTAATCATACAGCCTTTGTCCAATGACTGATGGAGGCAGGTATGGCCAGGCACCAAGCTGAGCTCCAGGAATACAATTGATTAGAGAGAGGAGAGATACTGCAGGCGAGGGACATTGAGATCATGATGAGAGGATGTGCAGAGATGACGGACCACACTAGTAGAAGCCCATGAAATGTGGCCTGGTGGCTGTGGAGCCCACATGGGACTGGACTAGGCCCTCTGGATATGGAAGAGAGTTGATTGGCTCGAACTGTTTGGGGGGCACCCAGGCAGGGGGATCGGGGTCTGTCCCTGGCCTATGGGTAGGCTTCTGGAATCCGGTGCCTGTGGTGTGACACCAGTTTGTAATCTTATCAATACTGAATAAGTGCACATCGCCACATCCTCACCATTTGTTTAGATTTGATTTCTTGGGGAAAGCTGTTCTGACTGTGATGAGATGGACTCTTAAAGTAGTTTTATGTTGCATTTCTCAGATTATTAATGTTGTTGAACCCCCTTTGAAATATTTATTAGCATTTATTAATTTTTCTTTTGGAAATTTTACACTAATTTTGATTGAAATGTTTATTTTCTTTCTGATTTTCCTGAGATCTTTGTGTACTCCAGCCTTTATGCTGTCTCTTTACTTGAGTGTTCTTTGTTGTTCAGAAGCTTTTCCATTTCATGAGATTCTACATGTCAATTGTTTGCCTCATTTCCTGGGAGAATCAAGTTCTATTTAGAATGCACTTTCCTATGCCTGTATATTGTAGGGCTCTCACTATCTTCTCCACCAACACATCCAGAATTTCAGATTTTATATTTGATCATAGATCCATTTAGAGTTTATTTTTATGCAGGATAAAAGTTAAGTATCTAGTTTCACTCATCTATACATAGACAGTCATTTTTCTCAATGCCATTTATTAAATAGACCATTGTTCTTCCAGTGTGTATAATGGTGTCTTTGTTAGAAACAAGGCAGCTGTAATTGTGTGGGCTTAAGTGTGTATCTTCTATGTCACTACACAGACTAAAATGTCCGTTTTTGTGCTAGTATTTTGTTGTTTTTAATTACTACAAATTCATACCACAAGATGCTCAGTAATCAAAGGGCAGTTTATGGGGGAATCTTTATTTTTCTGTGTGTGTGTGTGTGTGTGTGTGTGTGTGTGTGTGTGTGTGTGTGTTTTTATATGTATTCATATGGGTCCTGAGGATTGAAGTCTGGTTTCAGCTAATAAGAACCTTTTACTCTGGGCCATGTTGCAGGGCCTTATTGATTTTTGCTGAAAAAAAAAAAAGATATAGGCCATAAGATGGTATTAGATAACTAAACTCACATACAACAAATTCACACACACAGGCACACACACACACACACACACACAGATGCACACATATACTCTTAAAAATAAAATAAATCTTAAAAAGTATCCGCATGACTTTCTTGGTGGTAACAGAGAGCGTATCTGAAGTTTTCTATGATCCTGCCCAGCCCTATGGACCCTGCAGCCACTTATAAAATAATCACTCAGAATCTTGTATTAATTAAAATTGCTCAATCATTAGCTCAGGCTTATTATTGGCTATCTCTTACACTTAAATTAACCCATAATTCTTATTTATGTTTAGCCACATGGCTTGGTACCTTTTCTCAGTTCTGTCTTTATGTCTTGCTTTCTCTGTGTCCGGTTGGTGACTCCTGACTCAGCCTTCCTCTTCCCATAATTCTCCTTGTCTGTTTATCCCACCTATACTTCCTGCCTGGCTACTGGCCAATCAGCATTTTATTTATCAACCAATAAGAACAAAACATTCACAGCATGCAGAGCACCATCGTGCATCAAGAGAGTATGTATCTTTTAGAGGACTGTAATCTTATTTATTATACTTCCTGCAACCTTAATATGCAACTTTCAAGTCATTGACCTTTGTATTATTGCGTTTCATTCTCAGAGGGATCTTTAACCACTTACAATTCATCATGCCATATTGCAGCTAAAAAAATGAAACCATGTTTAGGGAGATTTAACTACTGTTCAGATCAAATTAAGGAAGTGATCAACATGAGACTGGGATTCAGTCTTGAAATCTAGACCACTGAAGCATCTGTTCTCTAAAAGATAGATTGTGCTCTAAATACTGCTGATAACTTGGCCAATTGCATGTGGTCATTCCTAAGCCTATGCACATATGAGCAACACTAACGGAACTCATCAGATTATCTTTCACACACACATACACACACAATAATAATAATGATGATGATGATGATAATAATAATAATAATAAAAGAAAACGGGATATGAATTTGAGAGACAGTGGAATTGGCTTAGGAGGAATTGAAAGGGAAAAGGAAAGAGTGAAAATGGAGTGAATACAGAATATAGTACTCAAGTATGAAAAAAATTAAAAACTAAATAAAAAGGAAAACAGACAAATAAACAAAGAGTTAAGACAGGCTTTCCCTTTGAAGTTCAGCTTGGTCCTAAAGTTGGAATTTTTTCTCATCTGTACAGGTTCTGAGAGTATACCACTTAGTTCAATTCAGATGAAGTGTCTTAAAAATCACTTATCTTTCTGTTTTGTTCTTCTGCACATTCTGCTGTGCTGATTATTCTCTTCTGGTTTCGGTTTGGATCTCTCAGAACTATTTTGTATGCCTCTCTTATCAAATTCTATTTCTGATCTTTTGAATGTATATGATGTAGTTATAGTAATGTTTTAAAAAACCTTTTCCACTAATTTTGCTTTGGTTATTTCTTAGACAGTTTGAATTGGGTGATACTTTAAATTATGATTCATATTTTCCTATGCCCATTATCATTGCATGTTCAGTTATCTGTTTAACTGGATATTGTATATATTAAATGGTTTGTTACTGGATATTGTTTTCTTTTTTTGTACATGTTTTTAGTTTAGGATGTGTTTAAGATACTCAGAAGTATCTTTACATTTCTCAATTTCAATATTAAGGAAAATGAGGAGACAACTGATCTGGAGTAATTCTCAGGCTAATTAGTTGCTACTTTGGTGGAGAAATCTTTAGCACTCACTTGATAATTTGTGAATTTGAGATTTTCCACTATGGTAGATGAAGCCTGTGTCTCTACCAACTCTGTCAATGGGGCACAAATTCAAGACGGCATTTTCTAATGCTAGAGGGTGGCTCTATTGTCTCGAGTTTTCTCACTTGCAATCACAGATTTTGTGTAACAGAGGACTCAACAGTATGGTTTCTAGCATTTTCTCTTCCCTGTATGGTATTTTGCCAGATCAACCATGGTATATTTGATATCTTAGACCTTGACGTTATCTCTGTAACTCAAGGACACTACAGAGACCATTTTGGTTAATCTTGTTCTATAAACTCTATTCTAAACTATCTTCCCAGGCTCTAAGTTGGAATAGTTATGAGATTTCATTGTTTGCTATTTAAGGAATATTTTTCTAGTTGGTAATGTCTTCAAAATCGTTGTTTAATATATTTGCCATTAATTGATTCTTCAGAAACAAAATTGAATCTTGTCATAAACACACACACACACACACACACACACACACACACACACACACACACAAGAATTGAGAAACTCAAAAGCCCAATAATAACATTTTATAATCTATTATTTCATGATGTATCCTACAAAGACAAATTTTCCACATAAACCTTGAAAAAATGTTCTTGGAACAATGTTTTCAAGATCTAAATCAAGTACATATAAAAATGTCCTAGCCGGGCGGTGGTGGCGCACGCCTTTAATCCCAGCACTCGGGAGGCAGAGGCAGGCGGATCTCTGTGAGTTCGAGGCCAGCCTGGGCTACCAAGTGAGTTCCAGGAAAGGCGCAAAGCTACACAGAGAAACCCTGTCTCGAAAAACCAAAAAAAAAAAAAAAAAAAAAAAAAAAAAAATGTCCTAAATTTGTAGACAGTCACTTATTATTCTCTCTCCCTTACTGTCTATTTCTCTCTTCCTCTTTTCTCCAATACATGTTTTGAAGATCCTTCTAGGCCATAATACTTTTACATTTTTTTTTTTAAAATAATCATAAGGATTAAATATCTTAACATGTATTAGGTTTATATTCAGTGTAAATGAGGTTCATTTACACATATTGTACTGAACATAAGTCTAGGGAGGCATTCCTGACAGCCTCCTAGTTTTGCTCATAATTCGCACTCAATGCAGATATAGAATTTTTGTTTTAAGTGCCGGGCGGTGGTGGCGCACGCCTTTAATCCCAGCACTCGGGAGGCAGAGCCAGGCGGATCTCTGTGAGTTCGAGGCCAGCCTGGACTACCAAGTGAGTTCCAGTAAAGGCACAAAGCTACACAGAGAAACCCTGTCTTGAAAAACCAAAAAAAAAAAAAAAAAAAAAGAATTTTTGTTTTAAGTGTCAATTATCCAAGAGCATTATTAGCTATACAGGTGGTAACGGAATATATTTTACAATAATTTATTTCAGTTCAAGTGAATGAATATAATTCTACCTATAAGGACACATGCATACAACATTTTAATTGGATTTCAGTTATATGTTTCCAGAATTGACTAAATAAGGCCTTTCATTTTCATGCAATTCCATGATGTTAGTTGAGGACTGTAAGAAATGTGGAGTGTAAAAGTGTGAACATTGTTTGTAGCATGAATTGTTAGAAGGTCTTATTTATAAAATGAAATCTAAAGTCAGGTATTGGGGTGAATACTGGAAGATTAGAGAAGCAGAACAAGCCACAGCTTCCTCACCTCGCCAATTCCTCAGCTGATCCTTTTTCCTTAGATTGGAAGCCTCTGAGTCTTCATCCAGAATGAATCTCAGCTGAACTTTTTGTTGCTCAACAGCCTAAAAGCTTAACCAGCTCTAGTTCCTGGTCCTCACATCTTAAATACCTTTTTGCTTTCTGCTGTCACTTCCTGGGATTAAAAGTGAGTGTCACCATGCCTGGCTGTTTCCAATGTGTCCTTGAACTCACAGAGATCCAGAGGGATTTCTGCCTCTGGAATGCTAGGATTAAAGGTGTGCGTGCCACCATTTTCTAGCCTCTGTATCTAGTGGCTGTTCTGTTCTCTGATCCCAGATAAGTTTATTAGGGTGCACAATATTTTGGGGAACACAATACCACCATAATTGTTATTTTCTATACATTTTTATATTATTATGAGAACTTAAGCAAAATATTTTTCTTAATCAATTTTTATTTTCTTTAAAATAAGATGAGTTGAGGTAGCATTATATATTTTTTGATCATGAAAATATTTATTTTTCTAGGACCTATTGTTTATCCGGTTCTTCTGTTTGTTTTTTTAATACAATGTTTTAAAATTGATGTTTAAGAGAAAGTGATACCAACAGGGTTTGTTCCTTAACTCACATAAAACTAGCAGGAGAATTTGTCTGAAGAATGACTGTAGAGTTTAGAAAACAAAGTAAAAGAAAGAAAAAGATGCATGTTTTTACAAGCCTGGTTCTCTTTGATCTTAAAAGGTCCCTGTAAGTGAATCGTGCACATTCTTGTGAGAATGATTCTCTTTGACTGTTCGTGTATGTGACAGAGAGACCTAAGAAGAAGAAACGGACATGTTCACCTGCTAATGAGTACAATCTATTGAACATTGTTTGGCTGGATTAATGACCATTGCATAAACTTTCATATTTCAGGTACACATTTGGTAAGAACAGCATTTAAGAAAGAGTTCCCTCAACTGGAAGGTGCAGTAAAATTTCATGTGTTATCTACAAGTGCTACACTTATATTTTCAACATGTAAAAATCTTCTACATCTTGAATTCAATTTTTGAATTTCTGAATTATGTGTTTTTGGTATTGTTGTTTTTGTCAATTTATTTACCAATAAATTCTATGCACACCTTTACTGTTGATTCTGACATGGGTTCCTATGCCATTGCATAGCCATCATACACATCATTCTAGAAACTTTTTGTCCCTTTGTGCCAAAGAAACACCATCTTTCATTTTTAAAGAAATCAGTTTTCAGCTTTAAAGGCAATAAAAACAACTCAGAGATATCAATATGGCTTACGTTGAATCTGGTTGACCCAGCCTCTCTTTGCCAGCTACCTTCCCATACATAAAAAACAACATGCTGTCTATGCAGCTGTGCTGGAAGACTGGCAAATAAAACCTAAGCTCCAAGAGTCAGATCACTAAAACAAGAAGACTCCAGTAGTTACACAGTAAATTCTGAAATCTTGACTTGCTTTGGTATAATCCTGGAGTTACAGAAATAGCTGAAATCAAGAGAAATAAGAATAAGCAAGATACTATACAGGATATACCTAAAATGTCTTTCATACTTGAAAATAAAACCTTCAGGGAATGGCAATATTGACATTATTTTCTCTCCTATTCCATCAATTGGAAAGGTAGTTTCACTATCTGCTATGGGAGCAACTGACTCTCAAGTTGTAGTGACTTAATAATAACATTCAAGTCATTGTTCCCTTTCTTAATCTATCTTTTGGTAGAGTTCACAAATAAGCACACCTCACAATTAACCACCAAGCAGGAATGGTTTATTATTTCTAATTATTGTTTCTCTGGAAAACAGCAACATGAACAAACTGACTAGTCTCTGATCAAGAGCAGGCATGCACATCTTTAGTTTGAAGTTTGATTTAGAGTTAGAAAATGAAGTTTTCTAAGTATTGATCTTGGATTAGTGTAAACCATCCACTGACGAAAGACCCCATTATCATAAAAAAATAGTATTTATTTGTTTTTCTAACAGTTAAAGTGATTTGTTTTGCTTTTTTCTAAGACACATTTTACTCATTTATAAGTTAAGGAATATAAACATTGAAAAGTATCCTATGGTGTGGATGATACAAAATTTAGGTGTAAACATATGAAGATATATAAATGAAAATGAAATTAATGAATATGTATGTGCCTATATGAATGTCTTAAAATAAATGAGTAAATATAATTAATATAAGAAAAGAATTAGGATATATATTCTAATTATATATGTATATATATAATTATAATACATTAGAATTAGAATAGACATACATACATATATGAAAAGGGCTAGATAATGGTAATAACATTTCAACTTCTGTTATATCAGTTTGCCATTGAGAACAACTGCAAAATTAATTGAATTATCTCTTTGATGACACAGAAAACACCTGAGACTTGAATAACAAGACTCATCAGCAGAGAAGAAGAATATTTGGCATCAACTCAAATTGTTTGAGGTTACATCCTGAAAGTTCTTGCCAATTTGAAGAGAGAAGATAGTACCTCAGGCAGAAAGTTGTGATCCTTTCTGATAAGCAGAAGTGAACTTTTTCAGAATTTCTTAGAGCAGGCATACAAAAATTTTGTATTTCTTTGCTACCTGAGGACAGATAGTTGAGAGTCAAAGTAATGAAGTGATCCCAACTTGACTTTTTCATCCTAAGGCATTTACTGCTTTCTAAGTGGATTTCCAGGATAGGATTCAGGCAGGAGAAAGTGGTGACTAATATGGTCGTGTGTGTCCAGCTCTTAGGGAACCACAATGGGAAATATATCAATGTACATAGAGCTCATTATGCAGTGAAATTGTTAGCAGACATGTGTAGCTTGAGTTTTCCTGCCTGGCCCACAGTCAGGACAAATCTCTATCACCTGCCAGTCCCACAGCCTCAGACCCGACCAAGTAAACACAGAGACTTATATTGGTTACAAACTGTATGGCCATGGCAGGCTTCTTGCTAACTGTTCTTACAGCTTAAATTAATCTATTTCTATAAATCTATACCTTGCCACGTGGCTCGTGGCTTACAGGCATCTTCACATGCTGTTTCTCATCATGGCGGCTGGCAGTGTCTTTCTGACTCAGCCTTCCACTTCCCAGCTTTATTTTCCTCCTTGTCCCGCCTACACTTCCTGCCTAGCCAATGGCCAATCAGTGTTTTATTTATTGACTAATTAGCAACACATTTGCCATACAGAACATCCCACAGCAGACATGAATATATATATATATATGTATGTATATGTATATGTATTTACACATACACACATATTCTCTCTCTCTCTCTCTCTCTCTCTCTCTCTCTCTCTCTCTCTCTCTCTCTCCAGCTCTTGCAACATTAAACACAAAAGAAAACTAGAGACAGGCTAGCTTTTATAAGATATAACTTTCAGCTTTGGACAAACTCAATTTCAAAGTGAAATTAGTTTTCAAGAGGACAATAACTACGTTTGGAGTATCAACTTACTTCTTCTGTGTTTTCATTTAAAATGAGTAGTTATTGATTCTTTTTTAAATTACTTGGATTCCAGAAGACAAAACCAAAACAAGTAGCAGAAGGGAGAAACAAGGGGGGTAAAGCTGCATAATGCCAGGGAAGTGGAGTGAGACACTGAGAGGAAGTACATATTGCTGGAAACCCAAACAGAAAACGGGCCACAGCAAAACACGGATTCTCACCAGACAGGGATACAGGAATCTGAAATTCAGGAAGTATTAGTGTCTACAATTCCATTTCAACTACCATTTCCAGAAAGACAAATCATTGGATAGACTACGGAGAAAGGCTAACAGAGACTGGCTCCACCCAGGATCTTTAACTCTATTCACTGAGAATAACATCCCAGACACAGCTCCAGATAAGTGGAAATCACAAAGCTCATTTTTCTCCACCCTTATTTCTGCTTTTGACCAATGAAACAAAGGACTGGTCAAGCTTGCAGGAGGAACACTGTAGAGTGCAAAATATAATACAGCCACCTGATAGAGGTATAGATCTCAAGCTGAACACACTTATAGTGGGAGAATTCAATACCCCACTCTCACCAATTGACAGGTCATCCAGACGGAAACTTAACAGAGAAAAGCAGGATCTCACAGACATTATAAATCAAATGGACTTAATAGATATTCATAGAACATTCCACCCAAACACAGAAGAATATCTTTTTCTCAGTACCTCATGGAATTTTCTCCAAAACTGACCACATAAATAGACACAAAGAAAGTATCAAAATATACAAGAAAATTGGAATTAACCCCTGTATCCTCTCAGACCACCATGAATTAAAGCTGGAAATTAACAACAACAGAAACAACCTACAAACTCATGGAAACTGAAAAAATCCCCACTGAAGGACCACTGGGTCAAGACAGAAATAAAGAAAGAAATTAAAGACTTCCTAGAATTTACTGAAAATAAATACACAACATATCCAAACTTATGAGGCACAATGCAAGCCATGAGAAGAGGAAAGTTTATAGCACTAAGTGAAGGGCTCCAGCAGGCTTGAGCATGGCAAACCCAGTGCTGGCAGATCATGCCCTCCCCCTTCCTTCTCCCTTGCTAAACCATGAGATTACATTCCTGAAGCTAGCCATCAAGGTCTCTTTCCTTATTTGGCCACTTTCTTAGGCTTGACTTATTCCTAGGGCCAATCACCAAAGTCTAACTACTAAAACATCAAGAGCTAGAAATCAAAAATTCCCATTTGGTTATTGTAATTAATCTACCCATTCAGAATTTTCCAACAAATCCTAGCTTATTCTAACACAGACTTCCTCTTTCTTTCTCTTAAAATTGCACTTTCAAAGCTCTTTGCTGCTGTTTCTACCAGTTTCTAATTGAGCCACCTTGTGCCTTTGTCTTGCTTAACAAAGGATCTCTGTGGTGGGCATTGGTGTTTGGGTATGGTCTGTGCCTGATCCATGGTACAGAGGGAGTACCTCTCAGTAGGCTGCCTGGGTCCCTTCACTAATTGCCTTCACACAAATTTTGAGAGATCTCATACTATCAACCTAACAGCACATCTGAAAACTCTAGAGCAAAAAGAAGTAAGCACAGTCAAGATGAGTAGATGGAAATAAACTAAATTGAAGGTTGAAATCAATAAGAGAACAAAAAAAAAATCACTAAAAAGAAGACTTGGTTCTTTGAGAAAATCAACAATATAGACAAACCCATACCAGACTAACTAAAATAAATAGAGAGAATATCCAAATTAATTAAGACAAAAAAGAAAAGATGCATATAACAACAGACACCAATGAAATCCAGAGAATCATAAGGACATACTTTAAAAATCTGTACTCCACTAAATTGAAAAATCAAAAAGAAAAGGACATTTTTCTCAATAAGTGTCACTTACCAAAGTTAAATCAAGATTACATATACAATTTGAACACACCTATAACCTCCTGTGAAATAGAAGCATTCATCAAAAGCCCCCCCCCCAAAAAAAAAAGCCCAGGGTCAGACAATTTTAGTGAACAATACTAAAAGACTTTTAAAGAACAGTTGTCACCAATACACCTCAAATTATTCCACAAAATAGAAACAAAAAGAACATTACTCAATTCACAGGCACCCTAATACTGAAACCATATAAAGATTCATCAAAGAGAATTTCAGACCAACTTCCAATATGAACATTGATACAAAAATACTCACTAAAATATTCACAAATTGAATTCAAGAACACATCGAAAAGATCATCCACCATGGTCAAGTAGGCTTCATCCTAGAGATGCAGGGATATTTCTATAAAGAAAATCTGTCAATATAATTCAACAGATAAACAAATTGAAGGAAAAAAACCATAATCATCTCTTTGAATGCTGAAAAAAGGCCTTTAACCAAAATCCAACACCCCTTCATGATAAAGGTCTTGGAAAAATCAGGAATGCAAAGAACATACCTAAACATAATAAAAGCAATATCCAGCAAGCCGACAGCCAACATCAAATTAAATGGAAAGAAACTCAAAGCAATTCCAATAAAATCAGGAACAAGACATAGCTGTCCACTCTCTTCATAACTATTCAATACAGTACTCAAAGTTCTAGCTAGAGTAATAAGACAACAAAAGGAGTTGAAAGGGATACACATTGGAAGGGAAGAAGTCAAACTTTCTCTATTTGCAGATGATATGATGTCATACAAAAGTGACCAACAAAATTTTATCAAGAAGCTCCTACAGCTGATAAACATCTTTAGTGAGGTGGCTGAATACAAGATTAACTAAAAAAAAAAAAAAATCAGTAGCCCTCCTATATACAAATGATTTACAGGCTGAGAAAGAAACCAGGGAAATAACACCTTTTACAATAGTCAAATATAATATAAAATATCTTGGGGTAACTCTAACCAAAAAAGTGAAAGACCTGTGTGACAAAAACTTCAAGTCTTTGAAAAAAGAAATTGGAGAAGATATCAGAAGATGGAAAGATCTGCCATGCTCACGGATCAGTAGGATTAACAGAGTGAAAATGGCAATCTTAACAAAAGCAATCTACAGATTCAATGGAATTCCCATCAAAATTTGAACACAATTCTTCACAGACCTCAATAGAACAACATTCAACTTCATATGAAAAAAACAAAAACAAAACAACTAGTATAGCTGAAACAATCCTGTACAATAAAAGAACTTCCAGATGTATCACCATTCCTGATTTCAAGCTTTACTATAGATCTATAGTAATAAAAACAGCTTGATATTGGCATAAGAACAGATGAATGAAAGACCCTGATGTAAAATCACGTACCTCCATTTAATTTTATGTTGGCTATAGGCTTGCGGTAAATTGCCCTTATTAAGTTTAGGTATGTCCTTTTTTATCTCTAATTTCTACAGTACTTTTATCATGCATGATTGTTGGATTTTGTTAAAGGATTTTTTGGGAATCTAATGAGATAATTATGCATTTCTTTTTTTTTCTTCTGGTAATTTGTATGGTACATTGCATTTATTGATTTTCATATGTTTAATCATTCTTGAATCTCTTAGATGAAGCCAACTTGATCATGGTGGATGATCTTTTTGATATGTTCTAGGTTTCATTTTATAAGTTTTTTTTAATTGAATTTTTTTCATTTATTTTACATTCTGTAGCATGAATCTTAAAAGTTCTTATTAATAAAATCAAACCTGAGCCAGCTTTTGGGGTGAATACTGGAAGATCAGAGAACCAGAACAAGCCACAGCTAACCTCACCTGGCCAACTTCTCAGCTGGTCTTGTTTCCTCAGACTGGAAGCTTCTGTGTCCTTATCCCAATGGCTCTCAGCTGAATTGCTGCTCGAAAGCCTGAAGCTTAACCAGCTAAAAGCTTAATCAGCCAAATGCTTCTAGTTTCTGGTCCTCACACCTTATATACCTTTCTGCTTTCTACCACCATTCCCTGGGATTAAACGCTCGCTTTCTGGGATTAAAGGTGTGTGTCACCATGCCTGGCCATTTCCAATGTGGCCTTGAATTCACAGAGATCCAGAGGGATTTCTACCTCTGGAGTGCTAGGATTAAAGGTGTGAGTGCCACCATTTTCTAGCCTTTGTATCTAGTGGCTGTTCTGTTCTCTGACCCCAGATAAGTTTATTAGGGTGCATAATATTTTGGGGAACACAATACCACCACAACATTCCAACTGCAGTTTCCCCTCTCCTCTTATCCACTCCCCACCTTCCCTTGGCTTACCCTCATCCACTCCTCTTTTTCTGTTGAGAAAGGGACAGGCCTCCAGTGGGTATCAACAAAGTATGGGATATCAGGTTGAGGTAGGACTAAGCTCCTCCCTTGTATTGAGGCTGGGCAAAGCAATCCAATATGAAGAATAAGTTCCCAAAAGCCTGCTAAAGCGTTAAGGACAGGTCCTGATCCCACTGCTACAAGTCACCTAAATAGGCCAAGACACACAGCTGTCACACATATGTAGAGGGACTAGGTTAGTCCTCTGCAGGATGCTTAGCTGTCAGTTCAAAGTCTATGAGCTCCTATGAGCCAGGTTAGTTGTTTCTTTGAGTTCACTTGTGATGACTTTGAACCCCCCCTGGCTTGTACAATCCTTCCTCCCACTCTTTAACAGTAATAGATGAGAGAATTGAATATAGTGAAAGAGCATGATAATGACAACGACGTGACTATAAGACCTTCTGGAATCTAATAAGCATAAAGCACATCCACCATCCTTAAGAAAACACCGTTGAAGCACTGCAAGTTTACCTTTCTAATGAGAAAAATGTAAGGTTTTATATATCATTTTGTCGAATAATATTGAAATAAAGTACAAGAAAGAAAAGAAGATGGTAGAATACATGTGTATCAGATCAAAAATTTGTTTTAAATATACAAAAAGTCAAAGGAGCTTCCTAGAACTCTAGAAGTCTGGTGAGAACTACTTACAGGTCTTCCCTTGGATAGAACTTGAAGAAAATGAAGGGTCTACTCTCATCAGGTCAAGGAGGAAAGAGGATGTGCTTGCAGGTCAGATATGAGAAAGGTCAAATATTAGAAATCCAGGAAAGGTGGGGAGTGCATTATTCAACAGAGGGCTGTGCTCTTTTACTATAGAGTGAAAAATATTGCCAATACTCTTATTTGGTGCAGCAGGGAAAGCTTTTTATTGATTGATTGATTGATTGATTTTTCTATTATCAGCTTGATACAGTATAAATTCTTATCTTAATAGTGAAATGTTTGATTGAGGCTTGCCCAGTAATTGAGTAAAACCAAAACTTATTATAAGCCACAGTCATCCTAGGGTCCCCCTGCTATATAGCCTCCCTGGTTCTGTGGGTTGCAGTCTGATTGTTCTTTGCTTTATATCTAGAATCCACTTACGAGTGAGTACATACCATGTTTGTTTCTCTGGGTTTGGATTACCTCACTCAGGATGATATTTTCTAGTTCCATCCATTTGCCTGCAAATTTCATGCTGTTATTGCTTTTCTCTGTTTTTTTCTGTAACATATTTTCTTAATCCATTCTTCTGTTGACGGGCATCTAGGTTGTTTCCAGGTTCTGGCTATTACAAATAGTGCTGCTATGAACATAGTTGAGCATGTATCATTGTGGTATGATTGAGCATTCCTTGGGTATATGCCCAAGAGTGGTATGGCTGGGTCTTGATCGATTTCCAATTTTCTGAGAAACTGCCATACTGATTTCCACAGTGGTTGTACAAGTTTGCATTCCCACCAACAGTGGAATAGTGTTCCCTTTGCTCCACATCCTCTCCAACATTGACTGTCGTTAGTGTTTTTTGATCTTAGCCACTCTGACAGGTGTAAGGTGGTATCTCAGAGTCGTTTTGATTTGCATTTCTCTGATGATTAAGAATGTTGAGCATTTCTTTAAATGTCTTTCAGCCATTTGTGATTCTTCTCTTGAGAATTCTGTTTAGCTCTTTAGCCCATTTTTTAATTGGATTGTTCAGTATTTTGATGTCTAATTTCTTGAGTTCTTTATATACTTTGGAGATCAGTCCTCTGTCAGATGTGGGGTTGGTGAAGGTCTTTTCCCATTCTGTAGGCTGTCTTTTTGTCTTATCAACCATGTCTTTTGCCCTACAAAAGCTTCTCAGTTTTAAGAGGTCTCATTTTTTTAATTGTTGTGCTCAGTGTCTGTGCTGCTGGTGTTATATTTAGGAAGTGATCTCCTGTGTCAATGCATTCAAGAGTACTTCCTACTTTCTTTTCTTTTTTTTTTAAATTGTTGCATCATTTATTCATTTGATCCTTGCTATGTAAGTTCTTAAATACATGTAAACAAATTTATTTCAATTTTCAAAAGCTTGTATCCCTTAAGTACAATAATAAAAATATGTTACAGGTTATTGTATAATGCTATAAAGTAGTACACACTATAAAATATGGCATAAACATAATAAAAATAAAATATAATTCCACATGCAATTGCAATACAATTCAGTTCTCTATCAGCCACAGATTCCCTTGTTCTCCTCCCTCCCGCCCCCCTCACCTTCCCCCCAGCCCCCCCCCCATTCCCACCTCCTCCAGGGCAAAGCCTTCCCTGCGGACTGAGATCAACCTGGTAGACTCAGTCCAGGTAGGTCCAGTCCCCTCCTCCCTGGCCGAACCAAGCGATCCTGCATAGACCCCAGGTTTCAAACAGCCAACTCATGCAATGAGCACAGGACCCAGTCCCACTGCCTGGATGCCTCCCAAACAGATCAAGCCAATCTACTGTCTCACCCATTCAGAGGGCCTGATCCAGTTGGTGACCCCTCAGCCATTGGTTCATAGTTCATGTGTTTCCATTCGTTTGGCTATTTGTCCCTGTGCTTTATCCAACCTTGGTCTCAACAATTCTCGCTCATATAAACCCTCCTCATCCTACTTTCTTTTCTATTAAGTTTAGTGTAACTGAATTTATGTTGAGGTCTTTGATCCACTTGGACTTGAGTTTTGTGCATGGTGACAGATATGGATCTATTTGTAATCTTTTACATATTGACATCCAGTTATGCCAGCACCAATTGTTGAAAATACTTTCTTTTTTCCATTGTATAGTTTTGGTTTCTTTGTCAAAAATCAGGTGTTCATATGTGCGTGGATTAATGTAAGGGTCTTCAAATCGATTCCATTGGTCTGTATGTCGGTTTTCATACCAGTACCAAGCTGTTTTTATTACTATAGCTCTATAGTAGAGCTTGATGTTAGGGATGGTGATGTCTCCAGAGGATTCTTTTAGCTATCCTGGGTCTTTTGTTTTTTCCATATGAAGTTGAGTATTTTTCATTCCAAGTCAGTGAAGAATTTGAAAGCTTCCATATGGAGTGGGCTATGAACAAAACTTAAGTCCTCTGAAAAAGTATCCAGTACTCTTGACCAGGGATATCAAGTTGACATCAGACCCAACATAGACTGTTATTACTAAGATACTGTATTTTTGTGATTTCTTTGATGATTTGTCTTTTGTGTTAAAGGGTTATTTTGAACAGGCAACTAAGACCCCTGCTTTACCCCAAATATTATTTAATACTATGTTGATCACTCAAATGATTCGTTTTTTAAATAGTGTAGAATCTTAGAGTATCAAAGACTTTCAGTATTAGGTATTGAAAAGGGTTAAACGTTTCTTTAGTCAAAAACTATAGGTAGATGAAATTTTAAGAAATCAGTCATGATCCTATCCCAAGACCTCTGTTCTTGTCCTCTTCCCCCGACACCCCCTCTCTCATTCTCTCTCCTATAAACCATTTGGCTCCAACCCCATAAAATATTCACTTGCTCAATCGTATAAGTATTCATACAACTTTTCAGATTAGTTTGTGCATCTTATACTAAGTAAAGGTTTATCCTGGTTCTTCTTTACTCAAAGAAAATAACCCAGCAGAGAAACACATGTTGAGAAGTTTAATAAGTGAAACAAAGAGCACTCACAGTCAGATTAGAGGTAGTCACGGCATTAGATGGACTACTTTTTAAACATGTTGGACTATGTTTCCTATTGAGGTTATTTCTTACCATGACCAATGTGAAATTTAAAATATAGCTTGTTAAAATAACAAAGCAAATGATATTCTAGCAGTGTGGAGTCTTCATTATTGATCATCTGTGGCCATTAAGAAAGTTCCCTGGTGCCTTAGGTTCTGATCTAATAGAAAGAGTTTAAATGTATCATCTAGGATGTTTAACTACAAAGGCAGATTTTGACCATCAGGAAATGCAACTACTCAGACACAGCTATAGGTATTTTTGGTACCACATTTCTGATTCTAGCATTGCTAGTACTTCCACACACAAATCTACACTTATGTCAATTATCAGTAAAACTAAAATTAACAACTCTCAGGAATGATTTTTTTCACAGCAACAAGGAAAAGGGGTAGCCAAATTAACTTAACATTTTTGATCCATCAAAAAATGCACAAGGTAATCAAATAATTTGAATTTTGAAGGGGGCTAAGTACAAAGAGATTCTGAATGTATAAACTGTGAATACAGGATGTCCAGCCATCATCTAATTGTCTAATAACATCTGAAGCAGCTAATTAGTATTTTAGTTACTTTTTAAATTTAGGAAATTATACATTTTTATTTGAGCTTTTTCAGTAAGAGACACATTTCATTGTCATTGTAAGGAATATTTGAAACCTGCAAATTTAGTTGTGTTCCTTTATTTATTACACCATTTTTTGTACTTATGGAAGGAAATATTTTTATTCATTTAGTAAATAAATAACTTTTAAAACAATATCATTATATACAGAATTGTTTTGATGAGGTGTTCTGCATAACAATTTATTGTCAGCTACATTGTGAAACTCCAAGATGACACTTGGTTACATTTTACCCTTGCTAGGAGCAGGATATGGAGCTTGTCTGTAATTCATGTGGTAGTTTTACTATCTAAAATAAGTCTGGGCACATTGATCAATATTCTATATTCTAAAGAGGAGACAGAATACAGGTGATGTGTATAAAGCATACTTTGAGCTTTTCCAAATCTTTCTACTTGGAACAATTATTTATAATTTTGAAATTTACTTTACTTTATGTCAGAGTTTTACACATCAGATTTTTAATCTATTTCATGGGGTGATTTGTCAACTGTCTAATCAACTTGGGAGACTCACAATAAAGCAGGGTCAAAATACTTAGGGGAAAACTAAATACTAACAAATGAATAGGTGTATCTTCTGATTTCAGTTTAAATTACAAAATTCAGTCTTCATTAATTTTCTTTTATATTTTAAACCAGAGCATTTATTTCATATACGAAATTAGAAATATTAATTACTAACACATTTAAGAAAAATAAACTGTAATTATTTCTTGCCCTACTGCACAAAGATTTGTTAAATGGAAGACTTTGTTAATTTAAAAGCTATTACAAGTTATGGTTAATCTTAATAGTTACATTTTTTATTGAGAATAGGTTGCTTAAACCTTTAATTAAAAGTTGAATAGTCATTAAAACTATGCAATTTAGAAAGGAAAGGGTCTTGAGTTCAAATACTTTCTGATTTAACAGGACTCCCACTAAAATGTCAGCTCCACCGTCTTCCAGTGCACCGATTTTCAAGGATCAGTTTCACTACAGTTCTAATTTTCCCACTTATATACTGAAGCAAAGCAAGTCAAGAATAGTTTTCAGGTAAAAGATGCCTGTAACTGCCATGATGGGAATTTAACTGTGTTCAACACAAACACACTTCCTGGTCCTTGGTGTGTTCTTGGAGATTTTCTTTGGATGGGGTGGAAGTGAAGAGAGAAAATTCATTCTTAAGGAAATAACCCATAACAAATACCAGTAGTGAAAAACGCCAGAGAGTTTTCTAAATGAATGCACTATTAATCAGTACTCATGCAAATGTTGCATTAAACTAAAGCCCTTTTTGCTTCGGGGTCCTCCTCCTCTGTTCACCTCAATTGCTTCATCTTTCAGGGTGTCTGTGCTGTATCCTACCTCTATAGGGTAACTTTGAGCTTGAAAAGTAGCAGATAAATGGAAATGTACACTATAAATTAAGAACTTTATGTTTCCTTACATCTCTTCTTTTTATGGGTTGTATTACATATCAGAGAAAATTTAAATACGGAGAATATTAGAACCACTTGGCAATCTCTGTAATAACTCTGATCCAATTTAATTCTTAGTAGTCATTCAAACACAACCTATTTCAAGTCACTGCCCTCCTCTCATCACGGTTATTATCTCATCTTTTTCAATATGCCAACACACCTTTTCTATTAGGATTTTCTATTTTTAAATCAAGGAACTTGTTATGTATTTTATAATTTTATATTATTTTTATAATTATAAATAATATAATATTTATATTTATATAAATATAAATAATAATTTTATAAATAACTTTCACTATAATTCTGACAAATTATTGAGACGTATACTTGCAAATAAATTAAAATATTTTTTTCTAGATTTTGCTTTGGAGACCATGGTATAACAATGATCTACCCCCTTATGGTAAAGATGGTAAAATAAATTATAATCTGTCCTTTAAAATTAGAGCATAAACAACTAATAAATGGGACATTCTGAAACTGAGAAGCTTCTGTAAGGCAAAGGTCACAGTAAATAAGACAAAACGACAGCCTACAGAATGAGAAAACATCTTCACCAACCCTACATCTGAGAGAGAGCTGATCTCCAAATTAAAAAATGGGCTACAGAGCTAAACAGAGAATTCTCAACAGAAGAATCTCAAATGGCCAAAAGGAATTTAAAGAACTGCTCAACATCCTTAGTCATCAGGGAAATGCAAATCAAATCAACTCTGAGATACCATCTTACACCTGTCAGAATGGCTAAGATCATAATCACTGAAGAAAGTTTATATTAGAGAGGTTATGGAGCAGGGGGAACACTCCTACACCATTGGTGGGAGTGCAAACTTATAGAGTCACTTTGGAAATCTGTATGGTGGTTTCTCAGAAAATTGGGAATCAATCTTCCTCAAGACCCAGCTGTATAACTCTTGGGCATATAACCAAGGAATGCTCAATCATACCACAACAACACATGCTCAACTATGTTTATAACAGCATTATTCATAATAGCAAGAACCTGGAAACAACCTAGATGCCCCTCAACCAAAGAATGGATTAAGAAAATGTGGTACAAAGTGTCTGTATCACATTTTCTTAATCCATTCTTCGGTTGACCTGCCTGGACTGAATCTACCAGGTTGAACTGAATTCCCAGGGGAGTCCTTGCCTTGGAGGAGACATAGTAAATGGGGCAAGCCCTCAGCAGATTTCATAATTGTTCTTAGTAACTGAGTGGAGAGACACAACTACATAAATACACACTTTGTGTCTGTATAGAAGTGCTGGTGCATATATGTATGAACACATATACATAAAGGCTGGAATTTATGTGCATTTGTATGTGCATACATAGCACTGAAAACATGAAACTGCTTTCAGAAAATATGTTGTTCCTTAATTTTAAATTCTATACTGACTGCAGCCAGGAAGGAGACTGTTAATAATTATGGAAATATTTAGAGATGTCTACATTGCCTTACTATTTACTTTAAGCTCTACGCAAACATACTTTAGGAAATTGGGAGATAACATTGCCTAGTTTGGTTGTCCAGTTACTTCTCTGGCTCACAGTGGCTCACATGCTTCTTTAATTCTTAAGCCTTCCTTAGATCATACCACCTAAAAAGAGTTGCCTTGGCATTTCCCTGGGCAGAGCAAGAATCGTGTATAGAATCACCAAGCTGTTGGTATTATCAATGATGCTATAGGCAGCTGCCAGCTGGCCAATTGTTAAAACTTCAGTTGGAGTATGTAATATATACAACACAAGTGACACTTTTCTTCTAATGAATGCACTAACATAATTAAGAGACAACACAAACTGTGAGAATCTGGAAAGACTGTAGGCATCTCTGGAAGTGAATAGTTACAGAATCTGTACAGTGAGTGAGGAATGCTGGAGGCCCTCTGCTTTCCTTGCCCATAATGACATAAATGTATTATGGTTCAGGATTGATTCTGAGAGCAAGGACAGACAGATTCCATGTATTTTTGTTCTTCTTTATACAGCCATCCTGTAGCTTTATGCACTGTGTCATCTCTGGCAAATCCCTACCACACTTCAATAATTGGACTCAAATATTCTAGAGAAGCATCTGTTGCTTTTTTTTTTTCTTTTCTTTTCTTTTTTTTTTCAGGGGAGACCTTGTCTGTGGAGGGAATCAAGACACATACCTCTAGCCATTCATCCTACTCTACATAGATTTCAGACAACCAAAGTGGAGTGGTGTTCATTGCTTTGTCAGTGGGAGGAGTGTAGTAAAAATGTGGTAATGAGGAATTAAAGGTAAAGAAAGTAGAGAGCACTTGAGTACCAAGAAGTCAATTAAGAACATACAACTTTTAAATTGTTAATAATCTTTGGATTTGCATGTGCTCTTCCTTTAAAATACCTTCAAAAATTAGGATAGTGTCTTATGCCTGTGGTCCTTGCACTTAGAACACTTAGGTAGGATGATCATGATGATGTGGAGGTTAGCCTAACCTGAATAGTGGGCTCTTGGCCGGCTTAGGTTAGAGAGGGCACTATATAAGAAAACAACTATGCCAATGCATTCAAGACTACTTCCTACTTTCTCTTCTATCAGGTTCAGAGTAACCGGATTTATGTTGAGGTCTTTGATCCACTTGGACTTAAGTTTTGTACACGGTGACAGATATGGATCTATTTGCAGCCTTCTACATGTTGACATCCAGTTATGCCAGCACCATTTGTTGAAGATGCTTTCTTTTTTCCATTGTACAATTTTGGCTTCTTTGTCAAAAATTATATGTTCATAAGTGTGCAGATTAATGTCAGGGTCTTCAATTCGATTCCATTGGTCCACATGTCAGTTTTTATGCCAGTATCAAGCTGTTTTTATTACTGTAGCTCTATAGTAGAGCTTGAGGTCAGGGATCGTGATGCCTCCAGAGGTTGTTTTATTGTACAGGATTCTTTTGGCTATCCTGGGTTTTTTGTTTTTGCATATGAAGTTGAGTATTATTCTTTCCAGGTCTGTGAAGAACTGTATTGGTATTTTGATGGGGATTGCATTGAATCTGTATATTGCTTTTGGTAAGATTGCCATTTTTACTATATTAATCCTGCCTATCCGCGAGCAATGGGCTGGAGATGGCTCAGCGGTTAAGAGCACTGGCTGTTCTTCCAGAGGTCCTGAGTTCAATTCCCAGCAACCACATGGTGACTCACAACCATCAATAATGAGATCTGGTGCCCTCTTCTGGCCTGCAAGCATGCATGCAGGCAGAACACTGTATACGTAGCAAATAAATAAATCTTTGAAAAAAAGAAAAAGAAAAGAAAACAACTACAGTAACAACAAAACACCTTTGAAATTAATGTCTTCAGAAGTCATGGCAGTTAAGAGAAAAGATTGTGTTAGGCAAGAAGATCATGAGCAGGAGTTCAAAAGCCATTTCTGTACAGGAACAGCTCTGCCCAATGGGACTTACAAATTACCATGCAAAGCAAACCAGGCATGGCCAGCATTTGTGTGTTTGTTAAGAGGTCATGATGTTTACAGTCTATAAACTCTATGGCATAATTATTCTGTTTAGTTATATTGATAGATTTTTTTTTTAATTTATATAAATTCCTTCCAAGAAAAAAAAAATTCTCTTTTGTTTGTACCTTTCAAATCTGCTGTGCTACATAGGTAATATATAAGTTCTTTGCAGATATTTATTCCAGTTTTCTTGACTATCTACTGCACACATTTATGTTTAGCCTTCTTAACCTCTTTCATCCTTTCTGAAACACAGTTCTGTTACTTCCTTATTAGTAACTTCACCAAGCTCTCTTATCCTAGGACACTGTTTTTCTTTCTGTGCAGATAATAACATTCACTGGTCAAGAACCTCCTCCCCGCAGTCCACCTATGGCCATACTTGTTTAAGCTGCATATAAATTCACATAGCTTCCATGACTGGGTGGTATTTCCCTTTATTTCCATGCAGCTACTGGACACCATTCTGTACTCACAACACTGAACTAAGTTGTTTATCAGTCAGAGATTCCTAGACTTCCTCTACCCTGGGTAAAATGCACCATCAGTAGATATTAGAACATTGCTACATTTAATTTGGAAAGAGCATTTTCCTTCAGGAAATTTCCTAGATAAATATCAAATTGATCTCATGCAAACCTTCTGAGTGAATGGATTTCTTCTTCTCACAGTCTGCTCATCATCACTGCCAAGAACTTGGAGAGGTTCAACAGGAATAAATTAATAGCAATTTACCTCAGCTATGCCTTCTGAATCCATGTATAATTAATAAGAACACAGTATCTGTAAAGGACAAAATCTATAAATGTAGTGGGAAAAGTGATGATATAACTAAGAGAGCTTTCTTGAGCTGGAGCCGATGTTTTAAAAGATTAGATAAGCCTGTGGAATGTAAATAAGCAACAATTGCAGAACAGACAAAATAAAACAAAACAAAAACCACACTGCCCTGATCCCTGATGCCTGAGTAGCCTTTGTCTTCTCAGAATGTATCTTTTAAGACTGTATTCCAACTTCTTGCATAGAAATGTCTATTTCCTTCAAATGCCTATAACCTTACTTTTCTTTCTTCTTAATTTGCACATAGCCTCAAATATTGATTTTCATATTTTCACTTATTAACTACTTTCTGTTTTGTCTGTGCTGTGTAAAGTCTTATGTAATTTTGATAGGAACAGCAATGACTTTTTCCTAAAGAATCTCAGCTTTCATTTTGAAGACAGTCCTTTAATGTACACTGGAAAGCTGTAACTCCTTTTCCTCAATTTCTGATCACTGAGCATTCAGATCACAACAAGCTTTAATATGCTAAAATATTTAAGTTAAGTAAATACTACCTTTCTAAACTAGAATCATTATGATAAATAATAAATATTTTAAAAGGAAGCATACATATTTATAATGTTAAATAGCAAATACTCATATATACTATCAACTCATTCATCCTGATATCTCATACATACTACAAAGACTGAATTAGAAGAAAAGAAAATCTGAACAGGCCAATAAGGAGTGATGAACTGAAATAAACAAGACTTTATATAAAAAAAAACAGGATTTGATGTATGTATGTCTTAATTTAGTATGAATCAGCATTCCCTAGAGGGATAGAACTGGTAAAATGAATATATGCATGTATATAAGTATGTATACATATAGATAGATACACACACACACACACACACTTGGAGGTGTTATTAGAGTGGCTTCCAGGCTGTGTGCCAGCTAGTCCAGAAATGGCTGTTTACCAACAGAAATGCCAAGAATACAGTTGATCAGTCCACAGGGCTGAATGTCTCTGGAATCATGAAGCAGTCTCTATTACCAGTGAAGGAATGCACTTCACAGGAAGAGTGACGGCAAGCAGGCAAAGAGCAAAGCCTCTCTCTCGTGTCCATTATACAGGCTGCCAGAAGACAGTGTGACCCAGATTAAAGTTTGGCATTCCTACATCAAAAGACCTGGTTAAAGGGAGTCTTTCCAGTAAAAATGATTTAATTAAGAAAAACTCAAAGGTGTAACCAGCCACTTGGGTTTTGAATCATTACAGGTGTAGTCAAGTTGCCAACCAACAATAGCCACCACAGTTCCTCCAGACATTTAAAGAGTAACTAATCACTATTTTCTCAAAGCTTTCAAACATTTTACAAAAAAGGAACCATGTCAAACTCTTTTTACGGGTCTAGTCTAATAGGAAAAATGTGATAGACATAACAAAATGAAAACTGCAGACCACTTTCTTGACATTGTAAAATACCCAATAAAATACTAAGCAACAATAGAACATTGCATCAGAGAAATCAGACATCCAATCAATTAGGACATTCCCCAGTGATGCAGTGATGGGTTGTCATCCTATCAGGTGCTCCCTGTGAAATAATCCTTTTGTACACTATGAAGATTTGTTACCCAGGTTGGTGTAATAAAAAGCTGACTGTCCAGTAGCAAGACAGGAAGTATAGGTGGGACAGCCAGACACAGAGGAGGCTGGGAAGAAGGAAGTGGTAGTCAGAGAGAGTCTCCAGCCAGACTCAGAGTAAGCAAGACATGCCAGACAGGTAAGTTCCAGGAGTCTTAGGGCAGCACATAGATTAATAGGAATGGATTAATTTAAGTTCTAAGAGCTAGTTAGTAATAAGCTTGAGCTATTGGCTGAGCATTTGTAGTTACTATTAAGTCTCTGAGTGGTTATTTGGGAGTGGGTGGTTGGGATAGAAACTTCCACCTATAGGTGCTCCTCAGCAACCAGTCATTGATAAGTGAATGTGTTCCCAGGCCCTCTACCCCATATATGCTACTGTAAGAACTGTGTGTTGTGCCTCTCTCTTTAGACCACACACATTGAATCCACTTCACTTTCCCCAAAGTTTTTCTTTTTCTGCTGATCTTCATACTTCAGCCTATATTAAGATATCTTCAATAAAAATCTCCTACTCAGCTTTACAAACTGGATAATGGTGAAATTGTTTTTAGTCTCAAAGCCATCAGTACTGGATTGTTCTGAGTTGTGCTCTAAAATTCCTGGGGAATTCTGCAGGCTGCTTACTGTGACACTAAAGAGCTGTGCCTCCTCTAAATATACTCCAAAGTATTGGCATTAACTAGACAAGAGTGTGAATGTAGAGAAAGAGATTCCTCACACAGTTTTGTTTTGAACTTAAATTTGTGTGGTCATTTTTGTAAATGGCATGCATAGTTCTTTAAAAACTGGAAATGTAGTTGCCATGATTCCCAACTCCACCACTCATTTACAGAAACTGAAAGCAATTGATCTTATAAAAAATGAAATACTAAAATGGAGACTGAGAACAGGAGGGAATAAGGTTGTCAAGAGGTCCAATAATGAAAAACAAGATAAAATTATATGGAGGAATTAGTTCTGCTGCTTTGTAGTATACTAGGATGGTTATATTCCGTAAGGCTCTAAAATACACTTTAAAATAACTAGAAAATACTTCTAAGCTTCCAAACACATACAAATGATGAATGTTCAAGGAGATGAATATACTAATATTCTGATTTGATCAATAGAGTACACAGCCGGTAAATTATTGTAGTGGACCCTAAAATATGTACAAAGAATACATGACAAACATACATAAATTTTAAATATTGTTTAAAATCAGTTAGTTAAATCAAATATTTTTTATTTAGTATGTGAAAATATTATCATATTTAAAGCAATTTTTGGGGAAACATTTCAAGAGAGGTTTGAATAATTTAAGGCTAGTTCCTATTTTCATTTAGTTTTTCTACTCTAATGTAAATATGGATCATAGAGTTGTGCCAGCTGTGGGTAAGGGATGACTCTCCTCAAACAGTATGCTCCACTATATTTTATGATATCATTTCAAGCTGCTTCTTTATACCATGTAGTAAGTTCACCTTGGTCTTCTCATCCTTGGAAATACTGGGAAGTTTTTGAACCTCTGTTTGGTTGTAACTAAAAGTTAAGGAGCAGCTTACTGTGTCCTGCGTGCTTACTCCTCCTTACATTCATCTACTTATTCTATTTTCAAAAATTATTTTATTTGTGTGTGTGTGTGAGAGAGAGAGAGAGAGAGAGGCAGAGAGGTAGAGAGGTAGAGAGAAAAGAATGTACACACACATGCCATGGCAAGTGTATGAAGGTCGAGGCAACTAACAGGAATTGGTTCTTTCCTCCTACCACGGGGAGTCTAGGGATCTAACTCAAGTAATCAGGCTCGGCAGCCAGCACTTTCATTTGCTGAGATATCTAGACTGCCCTACCTTCCACTACTTTTGATCATTGACGTACAATGTACAATGTCTTCACATCTGTGCCACTGGTCATTATCATGCTGTTCTGGGTCACACAGCCATTTAGAAGGCAATTTTGGCTTAGGCAGGATATAGAGGCCTTTATTAACCCCTTTATCCAAGCTGACCAGAACTTTGAATGGGGTTGTCATAAACTAAATTACTTTAAAATAAAGCAACAACTTAAGTTTTACTCTTCTAATTTTTCCTGCTGTACCTTATCCATTTATCTAATGATAAGTATGGGTAGAAGTAACCAGAACCAATGTGTTCTATAATATTGTGTAGCTCAGGATTACTGTGCTGTACAATGAACTGACACTACTATGTACAAGTGTTGAAAATGAGGATTGCTTAAAAATAGTGTCATTCAAGAAAGATTTTGGATATCTTTGATGTCTAGCCACTATATTATTAAATGTTTTGCAAATTCAGATATATGTGCTATTATGTGAAAATGCATTAACAGGAGAAACAAATCAATTTTTTCATTAACTGTATTGATTTTCTGCATTTTCAATTTGCAGAGGGTCTTAAATATTTTGGTTCTATCTTCCTTGTAGTTGTATACAAATTGATACTAATCTTACACTGGAACTTTTTTTGCAGTGATTTTTGCTGATCAGTCATTATTAACTTCAATAAAGTTTATTATAAAAATTTTAAAGGATCCTAGTCCTTTTGTGTCTGGATTAAAGTCTCACCTTGCTTAAATTCAGTGATATTTTATTTTCTTTTAACATCTGTTTAGAACTATGATCTTTCCTAAATTAACTTTATGTCTGAATTAGACTAATTTTCAAGATCACATTATTTCTACACCAATATATAGTTGTTCAAATTTAATTTGCTAAAACCCAAATTCTCTTAATGTCATGCTAAAACAATCTGTGCATATGTATTTCTTCATTCTCTCCTAAATTTTACTTGTCAAATACCTATCCTTATTCTAAGATCATCTTGTTTTCACTGCTGTTTTACCCCAAGAGATGAACTTCTTCCAACTTTATCATTAATTTTTATTTTAGTTTTTCTTAGTCTTTCCATTTTCATGCAATTTTAGAATTAAATTGTTAATATCTACACAAAATTTTCTGGAAAATTGAGTTTTGACCACAATAAATTTATATATAACTTGGATTATAGTTAACATCCTAAAAGTATCTTTTCTCCCTACCCATAACCATAGTCTACTTGCACATTCATTTTAGGGTTTTTCAAGTTTAGTTAATAATTTTTCTATGTGTACACAGAGAAAAAGTTAAAACTGTATTATTTTAAATGCATCCTAAATCATTTATTAATCTGTATTTAATAACATAAGTTTTTAAAAATATACTTCTAATTCTTTGCTGTTATAATTTGATTTTGTACCAATTTTACATTTTGCAAATTTATTAAATTCACTTGCAAATTCTCATTGGAGTTATTTGTAGATTAGTTAAGACTGTATTGAATATAATCGTACCTTCAACAGAAAATAAGAACTGCTGTCATTTTTGTCAAGTAGGCATCAAGTGTTGTCACTGCCCTGTTGGACTTTCAAGTTGACTCAGAAAAATATTGAAAGGAACTGTTCATCAGTTTCCAATCTTCAATAATTCCCATTAAAAGTGGTGTTAAGACTAAGTCTTTTTTTTTAAAAAAAGAGATGTATTTATTTATTACTCAGTGTTCTGCTGGCATGTATGCCTACTCATCAGAAGGGGGAAGCAGATCTCATTATAGATGGTTTGTGATACACCATGTGGTTGCTGGGAATTGAATATATGACCTCTGGAAGAACAGCCAGTGCTCTAACCTCTGAGCCATCTCTCCAGCCCCAAGACTGGGCCATTTTAGAAGTACTTAGTTAAATTAGTTTCTGATTCTAGGTTTCAGACTATCATCTATCGTTTCTTTCCATGCTAGGTCAGCTAGACACAGTTGCTCTGACCATCTAGGAGAAAGCAGAACAATGGAGCAAGGGAGCTCTTACTGAGTTATGGTGACATTAGATACATAATTTGCTTGCTCTGTAGTGGCTTTTCCTTCTCGTTCCTTTATTTTCCTCATGAACTTCTTTTTTATCCAGACTCCCATTACTGAAGGATCCTCACAAGATGCAGAAACACTCTTGAATACTTTGTGGGTCAATGGCAGTTTTCAATGGCTTCTAGTTCACATTCTGATTATAAAACTTCCATTGGCATGCATTGGATAAGGCAGTTGCTAAATGTAGTTCACAAGGTCATGATTTAAGAAGAGGAGTTAACCATTAAAATCATTGATTCCGTACAACCAATTGTTCATAGATTTAACAAACTACCTACTAGCATACAGTTTAATTACTGGTCAGCCTTGTTTTGTCCAAAGTACCCAAGGCCAGTAACTGTCAAGGCTCACTTGGAGACACAGAGACTGTCGTTCTGTGTTCTTCAAGACATTTAGTTGTCCCCTAAGTTCCTAGGTTTTACAAGCTGTGAGCATTATATTGTGCCTCATGAAATATCAAACTCTTCTTATTTCATGGTATTCTGAGTGCCTGGGATTGAATGACTACATTGTTAGGTCTCAATTCATGTCTTTGGAAAGGTTATAATCTTTCAAATCACAGTGCTTAAGAATTTACTTCTATGAGTTCATTTTTCATAGGCTTACGACTGTCTGTTGAGCTCATATGCCACATCTCTCTGGGAAATTAAAAGGAGATGTTCTAACTAAACAAATAAGAAAAATGACATGACCATTCATATAATGCAGAAAAATGTTTGGGATTTTTGTTTTGTTTTGTTTTGTTTTGTTTTTGTTTTTTGTTTTTTGTTTTTCGAAACAGGGTTTCTCTGTGCAGCTTTGCGCCTTTTCCTGGAACTCACTTGGTAGCCCAGGCTGGCCTCGAACTCACAGAGATCCACCTGGCTCTGCCTCCCGAGTGCTGGGATTAAAGGCGTGCGCCACCACCTCCCGGCCTAAAACTAACACCTTTTTTTTTTTTTTTTTTTTTTTAAAGATTTATTTATTTATGTATACAGTGTTCTATCTGCATGCATGCCTGCACGCCAGAAGAGGGCACCAGATCACATTATAGATGGTTGTGAGCCACCATGTGGTTGCTGGGAATTGAACTCAGGACCTCTGGAAGAACAGGCAGTGCTCTTAACCTCTGAGTCATCTCTCCAGCCCATGTTTGGGATTTTTTTATGATGCTTGTTTATTCAGCTCATAAGCGTTGCTGGGGGCATTTGTGTGTAAATCACAGCTGAGCCTTCAGTGTGTCATTGAGCAAACATTATTCCCAATGATGCCTGTCACTTGGAAATCTATCACTGGTTCTTTTACATTTATAATGTATGTATTCATTAACATTGAAAAGTGTTCAAAACCACATAGGGAGGTGATGTTGTCTCTGTTTAGTGCCATCACATAATGGAATGGCACAGCTTTAAGATTTTAGAATACAATATTTATGCATATCTCACATGAATTTCTTTTCAAAGACAGATAATTATATGGCCTAGGAAACTGATCACTCAGTTACTTTCAAGTGAAATGTCTTTGGACCCAGTTCATTTCTAGATCTCAAAACTAGGATTGGGACTATATAATAACTAACTAAAACAAAAAAAAATCCTCCCTATAGCCGTCTATCTCTGTAAATAATGGGCACACATTTAACAGAATCCAGAAAATGAACACTCCTGGTATCATATCTCCTAAAAATATTATATAACAAATAGTGGCATAATTTAATCTTGCATTCATAAAAACGGACCAAGGGAACAAAGCACTTAAGCCAAATGAGAGAGGTCTGATGATTTCTAAGTTTGGAAAATGGACCCAATGTCTTTATTCTATTTCCTGAATGTGCTGAATAGGGTGCCATTTGTTCACTCACAAAATGGAATCTTAGTTCTAATGCTGTTAATGAGGGCAAAACTACTTAGATATAGTGGCAGCAGGTGGCTTCTCCCAGTGGAAGCTTAGAGGACCGATAATTCTGAGAAGACAAGCAGTTCTGAGGATTCAGAAAAAATAGGTGCTATTACACAGAAGACACAGAACTCAATTTGCACGGGGGATTTATCAGTACTGTGTGCTCATCATAGGTCTCCAAGGGAAAAGGAAATAAATAGTAAGATATAGACATTTTATTTAGCATTTGAATTTCCTTACCTCTTTTCTTTTGCATACCTACTATAAGGAGCCTATAGGATGGATCACTTTAAAAATATAGAGAAAAATCCAATAAAGGTCATAGGCATCCAGCTCATGTTCCTATGAGTTGCTCACAGATAAAAACCAAGTGAAGGAAATGCAATGGTGTTGCAGCTTATGAATTCAGAAGAAAACATGTTACAATCTATTTTAAAATGTATGACAAGTTACACACTTGTAAAGTATTTCCTTAATCAAGAGAACAAATATCTCTACCTTTTTTTTTTTTTACAATTTTTTTATGCCAAGCCTGTTTACTTGAGTTTGATACCTGGGATGCCCATGGTGAATGGTGAAAACCAATGTCCACAAGTTGTCTTCTGCCCTTCACTTTCACTTTGTGTCCTTTACATGCTCATAAAATACACATCAATAAATAAAAATAAATAAATAAATTATAATTATACAATAATTATATATTTGTTGAAATATGTAACACATTCATTTCCTTTGATTTATTCTAAGCAACACTAATTATTTAAAGATTCATTCATGTTATTGTGTATATTTAGGATTTATATTTATTGTTGATGAATATTCCATTATATCAGAATATTATAGTATTGTGTTCGCTATTAATACACTCCTATGATGTTTTCAGTCTTTTAACTATATTACAAATAAGCTTCCTACAATACTCAATCTCTAGAACAGAAGAGAACACAGCATAAAAAAAAAGTCTTTTCTGAACAATTATGTGTACAATACAATCTATGCTATGGGCAATAGCTGTGATTTTTTTCCCAAAGCTAATGACAGTTAAGTTGTATTTAATTTTAATAAAATGAAATGGTTTTCACATAAGTTGGATCATTTGTGTTCTCAATAGCAGTATATAAGTGATCTAGAATCTCCGTATTATTTCCAGTCCTTGTAATAATCAATCTTTTATTCATGACTAATCTAATAGATGAATAGCATGTTGTGATATAATTATGTTGAGAAGTTATATTCAGACTATTTTACATCATTGCCAGACACACATATTTGGAATATCCAAAATCTATTGCTTTTGATTTGTAAAGATATTAAAATATTTTGATAATTAAAAGACAGTGTGTTTATCTTTTTAATTAATTGGAATAAGTCAGGTGGTCTTGATGCAGTGTTATGAGTAACACATATGTCGTCCTTTATTTGTTTTCTCTTTTTTGATTTATTCATATAGATTTTTAATTTTTTTTAAATTTTGTAATTAATTTAATTTTACATATCAGCCACGTAGTCCCCTGTCCTCCCTCCTCCCTCCCCCCAACCCATACAGTTTGGGAGGCACCCAGGCAGTGGGACCAGGACCTGTCCTTAGTGCATGAGCTTCCTGTTTGGAACCTGGGGCTTATGCAGGGACACTTTGCTCAGCCTGGGAGGAGGGAACTGGATCTGCCTTGACCGAATCTACCAGGTTTTCTCTTTCTATTGCCATAGCTTGCAATTCTATTACAGCTAGCTGGAAGGAAAGCAGATACCATGCACTGTATCATGTCTCAAAGGAGATAATTCAATATTTTGCCTTTAAATTTTGGCTGTAGAATTTTAGTTGTTTTGTATGAATTTCCTTAACTGCATGTTTGAGTTCTACAATTTAAAATACACTATGCTTTTAGTGGTAGTTACTTTCAACAGTCAACTGCACATGATCTATTATAGCATGGGAAGAGAGTCTCAATGAGTTTAGCCTGCTCGCTGGATTCAGGTTAATTGTTTTAAGGTAGTTGATTTGAAGCATACTAGTCTATTGTGGATAGCACCATTACCTAGGCAACTGAACTGCATTCATTTTCTCTTTTCTTTTATTCTGGATGTGCCATGACTAGCTGTTTGAAGTTCCTGCCACCCTGACTTCCCCCAATGATAGACTGTAATCTGGGACTGTGATCTAAAATAAACGATTTCTCCCAGAAGTTGCTTTTTATCAAGGTATTTTATCATAGCAAAAGCAGTGAAAATGGGACAGTTTTATATCTTTTATTCCTAAGAAAATGTTTGTTTACATGACAATTTAAAAATGCATAGTTAATCTTTGTTTTACAAAGGAAACAAATACCTTTGAATTTAAGCCATACTTCATAGGTAGCCAGATCCTCCTATGAAGCTTCCAGGCTATTCTGTGTAGAACAGTGTTCTGATCACCAGCATTCCAGTATTTAAAGAAAGATTAGAAGTGTCTTAGGATCAAGTATTTGATGAATACACTATCTGGTTTATCCCTTTTGGGAATCAGTGATCAGTAATCTGAGTATGTTCAGGAAATAGAGCTTTCAGCTGATGATCTGGATCCCCACCACGTCAAACCATTTTGACACAGCCCTTGGTACTTGTCTCCTGTTTTTATTTTATACTTCTTTTTTCTGAGTGTTTTGAAGGGAGGTTATTAGATATTTCCAGTCAGTTTGAACAGCCAAAAGACATTGTATCCATTTCACTGATAACTCCCCAAATCTGGTCCTAGTGTGATGTCCCTGGCCTATTCTTTTTCTCTGTGTTTACAACATTAGCAAGAATTTTCTTGTGATGGTGTTTTGTAAGCATGTTAACATGTGTGTGCATGAGCAAGTTCTTGAGTTTAAAATAGTAATACCGAATACTCCCAAATACGGCTTTGGGATGACTATTGGTCTTTTTAAATCTGCATTTTCAATTAATGCCTTACATCTCCTCTTAAACAAACAATATCAATATTTATATAAAAATATTTTATTTAAGGGAAAATATCCCAATATTTTTTTTTACTAAAATTCTACACTTCCTTCACAAATCATGTCTTTTAAATGATAAAAATAATTTCTTATAGATTATGCAAACAAAAACACAAGTCCTAACTTTTTGTCAGGCCACATTTTCTTCTTTTGTTTTCAGTTTGTTGGTAGGTATATGTGTGTGTATGTTTTGTGTGTGCGTGTGTGTGTGTGTGTGTGTGTGTGTGTGTGTGTGTTGTCACCCTTGTGTCTGGATGTGTGTACCCATACATGTAGAAGGCAAAGTTGATGTCAGGTATTATGTTTATTAGCTCTTCTACCTTATTCATTTGAGGCAGGGTCTTTAAACAAAACCAGAGCCTGCTGCTGTGGCTACTCTTGCCAGCCAGATCTCTCTAGCCAGCTCACAGTCTCCCCATACTTGGACTAAAAATACAAGTGGGTCACCATTCTCAAGCAGGCAAGAGTTTCTGGAGATCCAAACTCCAGCTCTCATAGTTATATTGTAATCATATAACGCAGTCCATCATTTTAGATGAAATCTATGCCCTCTAGTTTACTATTGACCCTGACTTGGCTCAGGTAACAGAGTTCATTAACAAGATGTTTCCCTAGAAACGATTTCCAAACTTGACCATAAGTCATATTTCTCTGTACCTCTTTTAAAATAATGTTTCTGCCCCCACTTTGATCCAAGATTTCCACCCCTCATTTCTTACTCTGAAAATGAGAGTCATTTGTGTTTCGTGGTGGCCTGATATCTGACAAAAGGAGTTATGATAAAGCCAGAGCTTGCAATATGCTCCCATATGGTCTGCCCTACATAACAGGAGACTTTCCAGAATTTTTTAGGCAGCCTCAATTGCACAGAAGCTTCTTTTCCCCCCCTACTGGAAAGGGCACACTAGTTTTACCATTTTTTTCTAATTTAATGAGGATGGATTTAAAAGAAAAAAACAGTATTGGATATAAGATAAAAATGGAAATCTGTTTATTAAGAAAACGAAAACAGTGCCATGGACTTACAATTTGTTTCACATTTAAAATGTTGTTTATGTACATGGCATAATGACAAATAACCTCTCTTTACCAGGGCACGTGAAAGTCAACCCCTCCCCATCTCAGGTTCCTTCTAATGTATGCACACACCTGACCCCCAAGTACATGAGTCTTTCAGAAAATAACTTCTGCAGAAGTCAAATAATGAATCCTTTCTTGAACCACTGGATGTTAAAGAAAGGAAAAAATATTGAATGCTTATAGAAAAAATATAGTACATCAAATCCAGAGAAATGTCATCGCCAAATGCCACTGATTGCCATCAGAAATTCTGAAGTAAGGAAACATAGGACACTTATCTTTAAGATAGTGAGAATAAAATTAGATGCCAACCCTGACTTTTATGTGTAAAAATGAGAAAAATGCATTCTTCTGGAAAAGGGGACTGTACAAAGTTGTTTAGATGAGGTAAACTGAGTGCGTGACATTAGGAGAGGCTTTCTTCAGACAATGCTAATGGGAGGTGTTTTCAGGCTAACAAAAGATATGAAAGGGAACCTTGGGTTTTCATCATCATGAGATTCTGGAAACTACAAAAAGAAATCTACACACAACAAAAATGGCTTGCTGAAGGAAAAAATTTCCAGCAATATGTCTGACAGAGTATAAGTATACAGAATATTCAAATTCCAAAATAAAGTAAAATAAAACTCAATACCCAAACCCCAAACAGCCCAATTAACCCATGGGCTTCTGAAATGAGTACAGTCTTCAAATGATGAAGCATAAATGGCCAGGACACATACGAGTATTTCTCTTTTCCAATTTTCTAGTTTTGAGCCACACCTGTCCCTCAAGGCCCAGATATTTATTTTTAGTTAGTTCTCTATACTGTCCTCCAGAAAGCTTTAACTTCTTAAAAATATTACCTGTAACTGGCAAGATGGCACAGCCATTAAGAGCACCATCTGCTCTTTCGGGGGACTCAGGTTCAATTCCCAGCACCAATATAGTGGCTAATAGAAATCTGTAACTCCAATTCCAGGGGATCTATCACCCCTTTCTGGCTTTCAAGGCTGCAGACGTTAATGGGACATAGACACAAGCAGGCAAAACACCCATATATATATGGGTGTTATAATAGTTATAATATAATATATATATATAATATAATGTATTATAATAGTTATAATATAAATACATATTTATGTATCATATTTACTATTATAACAAATAAAAATATATAAATATATAAAAATAGTAAAAGATCAATGAATATCATAAAAAATGTTATTTTAGGGGCTAGAGATATAGCTTGGTGTTTAACAGATGTTGTTCTGCAGATGCCCTGAGTTTCCTTCCCATCACCCATGTCAGATGACTCATAATCTCCTGTAACTCCATTTCCAGGAAACCAGACACTCTTCTGGTCTTCTAGGATACTTGAAAACACACACACACACACACACACACACACACACACACACACACACACACCCCATTAGAAATGAAATGAATCTTTAAAAATATTAACTTAATATATGCAAATTTACTAAATTATTCATTTCATTATGATCTTGCCACAAATGCATGTAACACACTTTGATTATACACCCACCCTCCCTCATTTCTCCTTTCCTCTGGTCCACTTTTGCTGGTCCCTTTCTTAAATAGTTCTTCTACTTGCACATCTGTTTTGTTTGGCTTTTCTTTCTCTGATCTGAAGGTGGAATGCTGTCCTCCGGACATGAAGCGATTGTTGCACATATGAACTCACAACAGTTCTCCAAGTGAGACTTGTCTTTTCAAGTCTTGCTAATTATGCCTAAGATGAGGATTCCCGAAGACATACATTTTTCTGAAGGCTATATGATTTCATTTTTTTCATAGCTGTACAATATTCAATTATTGTCTGGTTTGAGACTCTTTGCAATTAACACTTTCAAGTGAAGATATATGGACAAAAAGGTTTGCTGCATGACTCACTGTGTCACACTACAACTTCCATGAGATTTTTCTCACTTTTTTTCTTCTTTTCTTTTTTTCTCTTAAATTTTGTCTGACGAGGCTGCAAGGGTAGAGGGCAGATATGCAGGGATGGGAAATGAATGGGATAGAGATGCATGATGTGAAAGACACAAAGAATAAATGAATGGAAATTTAAAAATTCTATTATATATAAATACTACCTATTCTGTATCTGTTCATCTGTTGAGTCTCTGCTGTATGTTAAAGTTGATTACTTAGAGAATATAGCTAGGAGCATATGTTATCATATAGCAGGTATATTTTTAGCTTTGCAAAGACCTCCATACTGACGCCCACAGTGACTGCACTATTTACCTTCACAACACAGTGTGACCAAACTTCTTTATTCCTGCAGGTTTACCAGAACTTGTTATTTTTTTATTGTGTCTTTTCCTTAATGTTTTCTCCATGTAATCTTTTGTTTCATCCTCTTCCTTTTATCTTTTCATGTTCTGGTTTGTTTATCTCTTTTCTTTTCTTTTTTTTTCTTTTCTTTTCTTTCTTTCTTTCTTTTTTTTTTTTGGAGCTGGGGGTTGAATAATTTTCCCCAACTAACTACATACTCTACAATTGAGATATCGATCTAAGCCCAGTTTTCAGACTTAATGTCCAAGGAAGAAACAGGCATCAGGAGACACAGGGAAATTTGAGTGTGTGAATATTTCTGCCTTGAAGGTCCCAAAAGCAAAAGAAATCTATGAATTGAAAATTATCAAGAAAACTACTTCATACTTATTAATTTTATTATTCCCAGCTCTGTGCCCCTCTCTTTTCCTATCAAGAAAAACTGAACTTCTTAAGTTCATTACCAGATCTTCTAATTAATTTACAAAGGGCTAAGAATTTGCAATTGAAGAATGTCACTATATTGGCCATAAAGGACTAGCTTTCTTCTAGTGTTGCACATCTGGAAAAATGTCATTAACAAATACAAAGCTTGGGATTCTGCCTTGACATAGAATGCCGGAAGAGGCACTGGCGTTACTGCAGTTCCTCACTGTATTCACATATTAAGGAAAAAGCGTCCTCTGTTTTCCATTTGATTTCGAAGCAGGAACAGATGTCTTATAATTTTTAACCTATACTCTATATTAGTGCTGTCAAAACATCTATTCAACCCTGCTTTCCCTGCAGGTTCAGTGAAGCAGCCTGTATCATAGGCATTGTTTTTGTCTCTTTTCTCGTTGCATTTCCTATGAACCAAGTTTTTTTTTTTTTTTCTCAGCATATCATCACTTGGCACAATAATAACTTACCATAAGGCAGCTAAAATGCAGTCATTGGTGTGAAGCATACCCTCATTCATATGTACTTGGCTGCCTATTCTCTTAGTAATCTACAGTCTGTGTTCTCAGAGACTTTTTCCTGCTCATCTTTGTAGGTTCCTGTGTCTCTAAATGCTAACAGTTGGTAAGTACTCAAAGAGAATACATGACGTGGATAGATGAGCCAATGGATAAGTGAATGTTAATTTCAAAGAACTATCAAATTGCAATGCAATGTTAAACCTAACTAATTACCTTTATAAGAGGTACCATCTTTGTTTTACATCATTGGGGAAACAATGGCTGCTCAAATTGTGTCTTGGGTCACAGTCAGGAGCATTACTAAAATAATTTCTCTGTCTGCCTCGGTCTCTGTTCCTCTTCCTGTCTCTTTCCAACTGTCTTCCACCCCTCCCACACCTGGGCACTTATATATTCCTGAAAAACCTCCAATAAGGAAACTAATTTAAATCAACATAATTTTCCACAAATAATAATTTTCAGGACATTTACTATATTTTAAACTTCATAGGAGAGAATTGTCCTATACAGTTATTAAATTGTTTGGAGAAATAATCTGCAAAATTAAAAAAAAAATTATATCCCACTCTGAGCTTTGGAGGCAGCATAAAATTTTATGTTGTTGCCTTTGAAAATCACATTTCCCTAATACTTCTGTGGCTTTTTTTTTTTTTTTTTTTTTTTTGGCTATCCTACTAAGCAGCTAACTAAAGTTTACAAAACTAAAATGTATAAACTGCCACCTCCCCTGCCCTCCAAAAGCCCACATTTAAATGACTAATTCATTCTGATATGCTGATAAAGAATTGGAATGTTTCCTGTAATCATTTCCACTTAAAATATTTCCAGATAGAATTCATATTTAAGTGTTTATCTTGATTCTAAACAGTTAAATCAAAATGACCAAAATATAAAGGGTAAACTTAAGACTGACACTACTCTACATTTGATAAAAATGCAATGTCCTAAAGAGTAGCAGTGTATTTTTAACAGCCTCACATGTTGAGTAGAAAAAGGAAAGTGAATGGGGTCTGTATTCACATTGCCAGCTATTGAATAATCGATCTAAAACCTATACTTGGCTGGGGGAGAACTGGAGAATGTTATTAAGATATCTGGATTGGTTTTGTTAATTAATAAGAGGAAGATGCAAAAGGGAATTCCTGTGTGAGGATGTTTCGACATGGTGCCACTGTTGTGTTACAAAGTCACAGAGTGTGGAAAGCAGATGCTGTGACCTTGGCCCTCAGCCTTCTTCAATCTCTGCTTGCTTACTGCTTTCTGTGTTGACCTTAAGAGATTCTATCAGCTCTCTGCTGTGCACTGTGGGCAGACTGCTGGCAAGGCACTATCAATGTTCTTTCTGAAAAATCAACAGTGACAATCCTTCCCTAGTCTTTCCTGTGCTTATTATCCATGTCTCCGCAGCAAAATACCGACTACAAATAAAACATCTTCCCATGTTTCGACTTTTAGATAGTGAACCTTAGCTACAGGATGAAAATTATGCCTAAGGGAGATAGTTGGCTTCTGTGTGGATCATCATTTAGGAATATTGAGAGATGGCTCAGCAGTTAAGAGCTCTGCTGATTTTTCAGAGCACTGGAATTCAGTTCCTGGGCCACAAGTCAGACAGCTTACAACTGTTTGTGACTCCGTCTTGAGGGTAACCAATACCTTCTTCTAGCCTCCATGGGCATTCAAACACACACATGTACAAACATACACATACATATATGTACACATAAAATTAATATTTAATTTAAATTTGCATTTAGTTATTTCTTGAACCCATGAGTTAAATTAGTGTTTCCCATATGTACACAGGTATAGGATCTTCATTTGGGGCTTGGGCAACCTACCATTGTTCAGGATCCTGAAGAAAAGTGGCTATTCCTCTCTATCAGCTGTGAGCTACCAATAACTCCTATGCTAGGGAACCAAGGTAGAATTTTTTAATTGGCTTGGTCTTATATAGGTCTTGTACACATGACTACAGTTGTGACTTAATATGTGCAACATCTATGTAATATTCAACGGACAACATTGTACAGTATTTCACCTATCCCTCAGCTCTTATATTTTGAACACCCTCTTCCATGATGCTTTTTGAACCTTGAGTCCCATCTGTGGCTGAGGACTCAGAATCACTTACACCTAGCACGTAAGCAGGAATGAGTCTCTGCTTTAACCACTACCCACTGCAACTAGAAGCTTTGGTGACCAAGGTTGAGAGCAGCACAAATCTATGGAAATAAATATTTGGATATCAGCTTGACAACGTCTTCACTTAGTAAATAATCAGTGAGGTCTCCCCATGTGCCTATATCCTCCTTAAGAGTGAAAATCATTTCAAAAAAAGAATGAAAATAATTTCATTGTTCCCTCCTTTGAAGTAGGTCTCAAATTCAATTAAGAGAGTAGTTGTTTATCTTCTATTTTTTTTTTAAATTATTGCATCAATGGGTACAAACTGCCTGGATGGTTGGCACTGTAGCATACAAGGTCCACTGATGGATAAGTCTAATGATGTGTTTTCTCCTTCAAGAGCCTTTATAGTATCTTCAAGCAATGTGAAATCGAGTAATCAAGGAGAGTTTTCTGATTAGGTTAAGACTGATTTCTGTGGGACTGAAGATGGTGATGCCCATGCATTGGCTAACAGCCTGGAGATAAACTCAAGTAAATAAGCAATATTTAGGATGTCATCAATGCTTGAAATTAGGTGATTGGTTGTATGAAAGCACAGGAAAAAGAAAATACCTACACAGTCCTTAAAGAACAAGAGAGCTAAAGAAAACTTTAAAGACAAAAGAACATATATATATATATATATATATATATATATATATATATATATATATATATATATATATATTTACCGCAAATCAGGGGGTCAGTGAGTCTTCATCAGACAGTGAGAAATCTATCCCAGCTTTTTCAATAGAACAGTGGCAGGATGGAAACTACGACAGCTCATCCTCCTCAGTCTCTGACCCCAACTCCAGCACTTCCAGATGCAGCTACAATCTCAGTAGAGATGATGCCTCTAAGGACAAGTCACCAAAGAAGACTGAGAAATAGAATTCCTTCCTTATTAGGGCAACAGACCAGAAATATCAGTGTGACTCAAAGGGGAACTGGAGACATGTGCAAGCAAGCAGGTTAGCAGCTCAAGCTACCTAAGTGTACTCTACTGCAGAGGCTGTTCAAAATCATACAAAGGTTGTTAATTTATAGATAGATCTTGGTACGTTTCTTTTCTTTCTTTCTTTTTTTATTTATTTATTTTTTTTGTTCTTTCTTTTTTTTTTTTTGGAAGGTATTCACTTATTTTTTTTTTATTTACAGTTGGTCACACACACATCAAAGGGTGGACAAGAAG